>NC_034012.1:165507-323526 GCF_000346465.2 Prunus persica
ATCTTAAGCTACTACTGCTTTCTTTTTTTAGTAAATTGAGTTTAGACCCATAAAATTCATTTTAAATCACCTACAACCCTTTCCTCTAGTTTTCTATTTAAAATATCAAATTTTTTTAAATAATACCCAATGACTAGGATCCAACTAAGCAAGTTACCTAATATAACTTAAAATCTAATTTATTATATTTTTTGGATTGTAAAACTACCAATATTTATAAGTTAATGTGTTATAGGGGGTGTAACTAATGACACCCGTTGAATTTGAAAAGATCTCCAAATAGTTGTAATGGATGTAGGAATTAATTCAGAAACTTATTTAAAATTAAATATTAAATTCCACATTAAAGTATTAGTAATTTATTTTACAACTAGTAATCTATTTTTGAATTAATGGTGTTTTCCTTCTATGAATTACTACTAGTAATCTATTTAAAGTATTAGTAATTTAAATTCAATATTAAATTTAGGAATTAATGTTTTCTTTTAATGAATTATAAGACCAGTATTCTTTTTAATTATAGTTTTATGAATATTAGTGTACATTCTAATGATGTTGAAAAATAATTTGATAATCTATTTATTGTTTTGTTTTTAAAACTTTTTTTTAATGAACCTATTTTTTCTCCAAATATTGTACCTATTTTTTTTCTTTATTAATTGTTTTATGAAAAATAATTTGATCATCATCTTTTTAGTGTTTGTTTTATGAATATTTTTTTTAAATGAGCCTATTTTCTCTCTCAAAATAATGTATCTAATAAAACAATTTACCTAGTATGATGAACCTATTTTTTCTGCTAAATTTTGTATCTATTTTTTTCTCTAATAATGTATACCTAGTAAAACAATTTTTCTAGTGTAATGAACTTATTTTTTTCTTCTAAATAATGTACCTATTTTTAATTTATAAAAAATGTGCATAAATTTCAATTATACAACGTACCTATTTTCTATAAATTATTGTGTACCTATTTTTAATTTATGAAAAATGTACGGAAATTTCAATTACAAAGTAACTGACCTATTTTTGTCAATTTCTTTTGGTAAATAATGTACTTATATTTTTATAGGTATATATTTATATTTATATTTTTCATATATACATTATTGGATATGTATTATATCAGTCCCGATCTCTTGGACCACAGGAGTCCAAGAGATTGTGGTCACCCACCGTTGGATTTTAATCCAATGGTTGAAAAAAGTTTTTTAAAATGAGTGCAAGAGTGAGTGAACCGTTGAATTTACATCCAACGGTGAGTGACTATAAATTTCTTGGACCCCTGTAGTCCAAGAGATCAGGACTGTGTATTATATATATATATTACAATTTTAAGGGGCCATATGTTAGAGGGAATGACAACCAAAAGAAATGGGGTGATTGATATGCTATTAATAGGGAGTTTTAATTACAATTATGACAGTTAATGAAATGCTTGGAATAAATTATGTTTGATGGCAAGGATATAAAAACATAGGAATACTACGACCTCTTATATTCTACTGGTCATTATTTAAGTTTGAAATTGGGTTTTACACATAGATTTATAGAATGATGGGTATATGTCTAGGATTGTAGAGACCTATATTGGATAAGCCCTTCTTTTTTTATTTCCTTAACAAACAAAGGTCAAAATAAACTTGTGTTTAAAATTTGAATTATTGACTTATTTTTTGTTAAATATTAATTCATCGTTTCTGATGAATTGATGATGATCTACTACGTATATACATTTGACCTAGGTACCATAAATTTGGAGAGGTAACCTTTGTTAGATAAGCTGGTGGTTGCTGGTAAATATACAAAATATGGATGTAATTCGCACTAACACAATAGATGCTGATCTGTTGCCGGAAAGATTTTTAAATATGTATCAAGGTGGCTAGACTAACACAGTTGAGCAAACTTTTTTTATTTTTTATCTTTAGGAAGTCATTCTCAGTTTAAGAAAGCGTATTCACAAATTACCAATAAGTAATGTCCATTAAGGTAGGTTACAGATCTTTACAAATCACACCTCACTTTGATTTATCTTATATATATATAATTACATATGATTGATTTATTGATTGTATAAGAAATGTTGTTTGTACCTACAGCTGTACATTGTAGGTGGAGACGGCACGATGCACGGGGCGGTGGAGATATTTCATGAGATTCGTCGGAGAAAACTGAATATTGCAGTGACTGGGATTCCGAAAACTGTGGACAATGATGTAGGTATCATTGACAGGTCTTTCGGATTCCAGACAGCAGTAGAAATGGCGCAGCAGGCAATAAGTGCAGCTCATGTGGAGGCTGAGAGTGCAGTGAATGGAATAGGGTTGGTGAAGTTAATGGGTCGAAGTACAGGTCATATCGCTCTGCATGCAACATTGAGCAGCCGTGACGTGGACTGCTGCATAATTCCTGAAATTCCATTTTACCTGGAAGGAAAAGGAGGGCTATTCGAATTCCTTGAGAAGCGATTGAGGGAGAATGGACATGCAGTGTTGGTGGTGGCTGAGGGAGCCGGACAGGATTATATGAGGAGGAGGATGGGCATGGACAGAATAAATGAGGATGATGCTCAGAACCAGAAACAGGACATAAGTATAAGGGCCGCTGGTGGTAGAGATGAATCAGGGAACCCAGTGTTCCTGGACGTCGGGCAATGGCTCAAGTCGGAGCTAAACAAGTGGTGGAGGAGGGAGCACCCAAATGAGCTCTTCACAGTCAAGTACATAGATCCCACCTACATGATACGCGCCGTCCCTGCAAATGCGACAGATAACTTGTACTGCACGCTTGTTGCGCATTCAGCCATTCATGGAGTCATGGCAGGGTATACTGGGTTTGTGTCTGGCCCCGTCAATGGAAACTATGCTTACATTCCACTTGAAGAGGTCGCAAAGGCTAAAAATGAAGTCGATACTAGAGACCATAAATGGGCCTGGGTCAGATCAGTCACCAACCAGCCTGATTTTCAGACAAAGAGCTAGCTAATCGATCGAGCTAGCTATCTAGCTTTGAAAACAACCTGTGTTCTCTTCTGCTGCTAGGTGTTCAGATGAAGTGAGAGTTTGGATGTAATATTATATACGATGACACTTTTAATTTATTTTCTAAACAAAAAGTTAGTGTTGGGGTTGAAAGTGGGAGGAAAAATAATGTAAAACAAGAGAAGGCTGTTTTGGAGAGGATTCCGCTAATGAGCAGCAATGTGTTGTGTTAAAAATATATATATGAAATTCGAATAGGCAGGCAGGCAGCCAATAATCCCGCTGCGATGCGACACTCACTTTGATAAAGTAAAGAAAAATAGAGAACCAAACCAATTGCTTTTTGGGCCTTCCTTTGTGAATACTTGCTGGGGAAGGGAATCTGGAATCTCGTTTGTAATAAAAGTTAAAACCAAACTGATGTGTCCAGTTATTTCACAAGTTTCCGGCAGCTAAGCTTTTAGGGAGGGGTTTTAGGGGGCAAATTGAAATTGTTACGCATCCAGAATAAATTCAACTTCACCAACCAAACCGACATGGTATCTATCCGAATACTGTTGTTTTGGCCTTTTGGAAATTGGAAGTCGGCTGGCTGGCTGGTGGAGGGTATATAAGACATTTCACCAGGTGCATCATCATTCATCGATAAATAAATATCGTCAAGCTGCTTCCACTTTACTCTTTTTCTTATGCTGTGTTGGTTGCACTGCACTGTTTATTATTCCTTCCCTATCTATCATTTAGCAATTACCAGTCTTTCTCTCGCTCGCTCGTAAGAGTAACCACCCACCACGCCTGGCGCCACCTGCAAACGCGCCTCTCAGCTCAGGCGCCTCTCTCTTTTCCATTGGCCGACCACTTGAATGAATAAATGAACGAATGATTAAAGAGGTGGTGGTTCTTCAAAAGTGGAGTTGGGCTTTCACTTTCACTTTCACTTTCAGTTCAGACAAAATGTTACAAGGCAGGTTTAGGTTGAGAATATTATCAGCTGCTCTGCTTTCTTTATTAGTAATAGTGGGTTGGAGCTCAGCCCCAGTGGCAGAATCAGCCCTAGGAGTGAACTGGGGGACCGTCTCATTCCACAAGCTCAAGCCGTCTACAGTGGTAGATCTCTTGCAAGACAACAAGATATCCAAGGTCAAGCTTTTCGATGCCGACCCAGATTCTCTTCAGGCCCTCATGGGCAGTGGGATCCAGGTCATGATTGGCGTCCCCAATGAGGTGTTGGCCGCCTTGAGCTCTTCCACTGCTGCCTCTGATTTATGGGTTCGCCAGAATGTGTCCAGATATATGCGTAAAAATGGTGTCGATATCAGGTCCCTCCTCCTCTCCTGTTCCTTTTTATTCTTCTTCTTCTTTCAATCTTTTGTGCTCTTGTTTGATGTTGCTCAAAAATGAAAACCAAACAACCTTTTTCATTTGTTTTTGCCACCATCCCTCCTTGCGCTGCTCTGCAGACTCATATCACATTCTCTTCTCCTTGTCAAGTGATCAGCTAGATCTATGCAGCCTGAGATATGAGGCTGCAGCTTGCCAACAAGATGCTCATCTATTTATTAGGGAATAAATTTTGGTTTAAAAGTTCCATATTAATATTAAACAAGCTGACCTCACAGTATTATCAACCCCTAGCTTAGCTATTAACAAGATGTATTTATTGTTCAACTAGATGTAACTCTTGGTTTGAAACTTTGAACTTCTGATAATCCCCTGTTCTGCAACGCATGGTCTATGAAGCTCTAATAGCTGGTTCACCTTCTTAAACCAGACTGCCTTTTCCATTCTTCATAGCAAGCTTCTTATAAACAGGACATCAATCATCCCATGGAATATGGCATATGCTTTGCCACCTTCATTGAGTTCTTCATTATGATAATGACCAAGAACGAGTTCATTCAAATCCATTCATTGTTCAAAACAAATTATTCAAACAGAAACAGAAACATTCCTAGACCCCCTCTCTAAGAATGCCACAAGATAGCCAGTTTGTTGCCAAAACTTTGGTATATGAGATTAGAGAGGAGGAGAAGGGACTTTGATCTAATTGAATAGATGCCTTTTCACATGATCATCATGCCTTTTCACTTTGTTGTCAACGGATAGTCATGGTTGAACATTAACTGATGCTATATTAGACCTACCTACGACCTTACTTGTACAGGGTCTGTTCTATAGGATCATACCTTTGTGTCCTTGAGTTCGTACATCCACCTGGATATGTAACTCACTGTATAGGAGCCAGACAGAAGTGAGTGCATTTCACATTGGAATTTAACTCGATTCTCCAATTGACACTTCGATTTTTCAAAAAAGAATTGAATATTTTAAATGTTAGAGTAAGAATTGTTTCTTCTGCATCTGTTAAACTTTTGCACACATATTTAGAGTTCTGTTATTCAATTCTTGTCTTATGATTGCAGGTATATTGCAGTAGGAAATGAGCCCTTCCTTTCAAGTTACTCCGGTCAATTTCAATCATATGTCATGCCTGCACTGCTCAATCTACAACAGTCGCTGGCTAAAGTGAATCTTGCAAGCTACGTGAAGTTAGTCGTCCCTTGCAATGCTGATGCATATGAGTCTTCTCTTCCTTCTCAAGGGGCATTTCGACCTGAATTGACACAAATTATGACTCAACTCGTTTCGTTTCTCAACTCAAACGGTTCTCCTTTTGTAGTCAATATCTACCCATTTCTAAGTCTCTATGGAAGCTCAGATTTTCCTCAAGATTATGCATTCTTCGAAGGGACAAGCCATCCTGTTACAGATGGGTCCAATGTTTACTACAATGCATTTGATGGAAACTTTGACACGCTAGTCGCGGCCCTCAGCAAGCTCGGATATGGTCAGATGCCCATAGCTATTGGGGAGATTGGTTGGCCCACTGATGGAGCCATCAGTGGGAATCTCACTGCTGCAAGGGTATTCAACCAAGGTCTCATAAATCATGTCCTAAGTAACAAAGGAACCCCTCTAAGGCCAGGTGTCCCTCCCGTGGATGTATATCTTTTCAGTCTGCTGGATGAAGGAGCAAAGAGCACACTCCCAGGAAACTTTGAAAGGCACTGGGGGATTTTTTCCTTTGATGGGCAGGCTAAATATCCATTGAACCTTGGTTTAGGAGGCAGAGGATTAAAAAATGCAAGGAAAGTTGAGTATCTGCCATCTAGGTGGTGTGTGGCAAACCCATCTAGGGATTTGTCAGATGTGGCAAACCACATGAAACTTGCATGTGGTGTTGCAGATTGCACCACGCTCACCTATGGGGGGTCATGTAACGGAATTGGAGCAAAGGGAAACATCTCGTATGCGTTCAACAGTTACTATCAGCTGCAAATGCAGAATGAACGGAGCTGTGATTTTGATGGGCTTGGTATGGTCACTTTCCTTGACCCTTCTATTGGTGACTGCAGGTTTCTGGTTGGCGTTACGGATACTAGGTCTAGGTCTAGTTCTACTTCTCAAGTATACAGGAGGTGGGTCATTGTTTGGATGCTGATTGCATGGAGGGTTTGGTTTTTTGTAATGTGAAAAGTGGTTTCTTAAGTGGGTTTTTCGCGGCCCCCTCTTCTGAAACTAGATGAATGCTAAGTATAGGACTAGGACCTAGGTGATAAATAACTAGTATAGTGATCTAAATGTAGGTGTGTAATTCGGGTATCATGCAAGAGACATGTGGTATTGAATTATTAAAAATATATAATGTGTATTTTGTAGTAAAGAAAAAGAGTTGAATATAATAATACATGTTCACACCATCTTGTAATCTTGTAATTCATAGATTCGGTCGATCACACACTCACACTAATTAAAAGAAAGGGGCCTCTTGATGTTCATAAGAAACTAAGCAGCAAGGCTAAAAGCCTATGCCTAAAAATAAAGGGGGGACCGGATTAACAAGGCGGCAGCCTGAACTTGTAAGTAGTGCAATCGCCAAGGTGGAAAGAGGCATCGGAAAGGGTACCATGGGCTCTCTTGTTGTCGTAACCGGGATAGTCGTCTTTGCGGAAGGGCAGAGTTTGAGTTTGAAGCAGCCCTATCTTGTGTGCTTTCCTCACTAAATCCCATTTGTTGTAAGGATGACCTTCCTTGTGGGTTATATGAATCTCTCCACCCTCTTTTCTCAGCAGAAGTTTAGCATTCTGCAGGAAACCCTTCACCAACCTCTTGTTCAACCTAGTAGTAGTAGTAGTAGTAGTAGAGGTATTAATTATAAATAATTATTAAAAGGGCAATCAAATTCACATGAACAAGTAGTAGAAAATTTAATCTAATCAAATGATATTAAAAGGGCAATGAATGAACTGAAAGAATGAAAAGTAATTATAATAAGTAGAGAGAGTGAGTTACTGGATCTGGCAGTAGCTATCCTCCCGGAAGAGAAAGCCAACATGAGGAAAGTTGTAGACAATCCTGTCAAACCTCTGAGTGCTGAGGAAGAAGTGTTGACTCATTTGCTTGGCGTCCACTCCGTAAATCACTATGCATCCCCTTTCTTCAAGCTCCCTCACATTCCCTATTGCATTACTGTACTTGCTATCAATCTCCTCTGCAAATAAATAAAATAAGAATAACAATCAAAATCAAAATCCTGACTGGAATTCTCGTCTTTTTTTCCAAACGCATAAATAAAATAAAGATTCAACGAATATATATATATATATATATATATATTGGTAAAACAGGAGGCAGGACGGGAGGTTACCCTGGGAATCGAGAGAAGTGGCTACCATGTTGCGGGCAGATCCAAAATGGGTGGCTAAAGAAAGAGAGAAGGAGAAGTCTCCTTCTCCCACCAGCAATATCCTATGCCTCGATGAGTAGTGCATTCTCCATTTCTCTTCCCCTTCATCATCATCATCATGATCATGATCATCTTCTTCTTCTTCATCTGTTTCGACGTTTGATTCCCTTTCTTGGTATTCCTCTTCTTTTCCCATTCTGAATGGTCTTCTGATGATGGTTATGGTTGACTGTACCTTCTCACTTGCCAACTATAACTGCTCTCTGCACCGATTTCCACTGGACTTCCCCCTTCATCTTCTGATGATGGTTAGAATATTATGATATTTCATTTTTTCCTTTCTTTTTCTTTTTCTTTTTCTTTTTCTTTTTCCTTTTCTTTTTAGGATAAAATGTTCACTCTCTTTCTCCCGTAGAAAGAATGGAAGAGGCAGAGATATAGTAATAGTACGTAGGCATAGGCATAGCAAATTAAAACAAAATAAACCCGAAATATAAATTTCTTCTTTTCTTTTCTTTTAATTTTTCTTTTTTCCATCAATACCTAGAAATGAATAATTGAAGAGGTATTTCCGCACTGGAGTGGACCCACTTCGAGGAGAGCCGAATGGTTGAGTTTAAGTTAAGGAGTAAGACTTGATTACAGGAGGACAGCCAGGCGTCAATCGATTCACCAAGTCCAAGGTGCAATATGAATGAAGCACCAGAACAAAATACTTTCCCCTCTCTCGTCTCCCCTTTATTCATGATATTGCTAACCTTTTTTATTCATGATATTGTTAACCTTTTCTTTAAAATTGTATGATTCCTGAGGAAAGTCGTCAAAAAATGCATGAACTGAAGAAATCCAAGTAAAATTCACATTCGTCATCAAATCGGCCAACGATCTCTATCTACTCACTGACCTCACCAAAAAAAGAAAAAAAAGAAGAAGACATCTCTCTACTTCTATTGATGTTAAACTCAACATACCATCCAGTAAAATTCACATTCGTCATGCAAAACATAGAAGAAAACTACTATCAAGAAACAGTCAAAGGAGAGCAGCTATGGAGAAGGAAATTCCACAGCGTCTCCAGTTCCAGGAAAGTCATACAAAATTCCCAAAGACCATTAATACATGTCACATGAGGATAGTAGGTTATGCTGCCGCCGTACCCTTGATACTACACAAAGCAAGATCCCTCCATATGAGTGCCATTTGCATCCAGTAGCCTGCATCAGTTTACCTGAATACCCAACCAATCATACTACGTACAAGGCAGCAAGATAATACCATTTAAAAGCAACATGTAAATTAATATATCTTACCAGGCATCATCACTTCTAAGAGTTTTCTTATGTAGACTGTTTAAGCTTAGTTAGCTCACTTAAGACTTCTTTGAGCGGTTGGCTGAGCACGCTTCTCGTAGTCTGGAAGAAAAAAATAATAATTATAAACTAGTAACTTCAAGTGATTAGAAAAACAAAAACAGTGTCGAATTAGTCAAGGGAAAATTGAATAGCTTTCGTAAGCACACTAAGAAAACAAAAATAGAGATAAACAGTCGATATGCAGAAATCCAAGAAGTAGAATTTTCAGTAACTTAACAGTTCCACGGGAAACTAATAGTTACAAGCATTATCATAGGCCCATAGGCAGCTGGAAAGAAGAATGCATACATGGAAATGAAAAAATCCAAAGAGAGCCATGGGAGACTCAGATGAAGGTTTCTGGTGGTTCAATCAGAAAGAGTAAAAAAGAGGAGAAGAAAGAAACATACAGAAACTGAAAATAGGGGAAAAGGAAACTTGAGAGAGAAAGACGAATGATGCAAGGAGAGGGAGAAAGAGGTGATGCGGCCGTGAGTGAGGACCAAGAGATGGGAGATGTAGCTTCTAATTAGTTTGACAACTATGCCCCTAAGATGGGGATGGCATTGATTAATTTTGAATGTTCAGACCAAAAACAAAAGTGACCAAATTGATGAGTTTCACATAGTTCATGGACCATTGATGATAAAAATACATCAGGAAATAATATCATTCCAATAAGAGATTGGAGGATATCAATTTTTCAATTGCAATTAATTCAAGGAGTGAAAACCAATTATGCCTTTTTCAGCCTTTACATCAAAAACAAGAAAACTCTGACAAAATAGAAACACAGTAGAGATATTCCAGAGTAGAACTAAAGCATTAATAAAACAAAAGATCATATATATATATATATATTTAAACTAAAATTTTCTATCTGGATCATTCAATAAGGTCAAAGAAAATACTAGCCACAAATTACAAACTTCTTATGAACATTACTCTACCTTCAAGGATGGTACTAGAGCAAAAACTTCATCAGTGGTTTCGGGACAAACATTGGCAATCACACTTATCTGCGGCAAGAAAATTAATATCAAATACCATTGCTTAAATTTTAAAAACTAATACCAAAGGTTGAGATTGTAACCTCGCCATCTGAGACACCATATTTTGTGAGAGTCCTAATATTTAAGTTAAGAGTTCAATGGCAAAGAAAGATATTCATCTAAACATACATATAACCTTGAGGAACAAATCAAGCATTCTCAAGCACACACATACACACACGCCCATGAACATATAAATGTAAAGGAGCCAATCAAGGATACTCAAGAACTTTTCTGACAGATTGGGGATTAGTATAGTGGCTGGTTCTTTTGGCGTACTGCAGTCCTTTGTCGAATGATCTGAAAGCAAACCAATTGGAGCACTTCATATACACAAAACAAACATCGATTGCTATAACCAACAACCATTTTCTCAATTGCCATTCTTCTATTGAGAAAATAATTAACTTCATTCTTACACAGGGATTTTAATAGTAGGATCTTTAGACAACAGGATCATTTGCTCCTGGATTCCTTGTAATATATCCGCAGCCTCACAATCCATCAGACATTTGGCACTCTGTGGCAGTTCTGCAAGCATTAACAAAAATGACAATTATTTGATATAGGAAATATGAAACACACAGAACTGAACGCTGAGATACTATACTATAGTAAGTAAATATAACATGTTATAGCAGAAAAATACTCTATAGCCAAGGAAAGTGCTCACCCTGCTCAATTTTGAGCTCCAGTGGCTGTGGTTCTTTCTTTCTGCCATTTCCAACCTTGTCTCCTTTTCCCCCTTTGCCCCAATCTGCTTAAAAAATCACATTTTGTGAAAAGGGAACAAGAAAACATCAGATGAGTGATCAAAATGGAAATTCATCAGAATACTGAATTTCAAACAATATCAGACCTTTCCCTGAGGCAGCAGCTGGGTTATCAAATTTTGACGAGAAGTTGGATTTGGGTTCATGCAAACCTGTAAATTCAAGTACCAACATTATAGATGTTGACGATTGAAGAAGATAAGCACATGCATGACTAAAATATGAGAATAAGTTAAATAGGAAAAGATAGAGAGTGTAGAAACATGATCAACCTTCAGAATCGAACTGGACTTTTCTCCCCTTCTTGGACTTTGTTGAGCTATCATCCTTCCCTTTCAAGGAAGCTACAGAGACAGAATTATCTAATGTCTTAAAGAGAAAAAGAAAAAAAAAGAGAGGCAAGAGTAGCATTACAAGTTAAGAAAAGTAAAGAGCGAAGAAAAAGCAGACCATCCTTTGTAGAAGGGGTAGATTTCAGTGAAGATTTTACTGCTTTGCCAGTAGGCAAAGAAAACCCTTTTCCTCCTTTCTCCGACATGGCTAGATTTTCTGCAACTCCGCTGAATGTTGGAAACGCCCTTTTTACTATTCACTGTGGAAACCTCAGAACGTTAAAGAAAACAAAATTGGGGGTTTAGGATCTTTTATTAGATACAAACGACGCAAAAGAACCCTATACCGACGAAAAGGGAAAGTTCACATTATAAAAGAAAATCAAACAAAGGATACCGGGAGGAGAGAAAGCAGCGGGGAAAGTCACCGGCGGGAAGGCCCGGAAATGATTACTGTGCTAAAAACCTTATTCCGGGATTGGTTTGGAGTTGTGGACTGCTTTGTCTTTTTCGCTGGCTTTAATTTTGCTCATGTTCTCTCGTGCCGTGTGCACGGATTTAACCCATTAATTTTTCGTGTAGATTTTGGGTCATGTCGAGTTGAACCATTGAGTGATAGTAATTAAAAAATATTTATAAAAAATCAATAAATAAATAGGTTAATGAGTTATATAGGTATTTTAACAAGTTGTCGAGTTATATAGATATTTTAGTTGGTTAACAGGTATTTTAGCAGATTGATTCGTTATGACCCATTTTGTTAAACATGTTACATAGGTATTTTAACGGGTTGACGGATTGACTTGAAATCCACTTGTTTATTGAACGGATCATGTCGAATTGACCCAAAAATGACCTGAATTTTAATCATATAAATTGAACCTGCTAATTTTTCATGCGGGCTTCGAATCGTGTAATAAGTTGTGCCCGAAATTACCACCCTTACTCCCGAGTCTTGAGCCCTGACTGACTTTTTCTGTTGCTGCCTTGTGTCGAGAATGCACACAGGCTAGGCTAGGCTAGCAACTTAGCAAGCAAAAGGCCGACGCATGTCACATAAAAAATTGGGGTGTAATAAACTGAATATCACAGTGCTAAAGTTCAAAATTTATCGACATTTTTACTTGATTTGGCTTATTTCACAGTGCTCAAATTTTAATTATAAGCTCTATGAACCAAACATGCCTAGGCTCATGTTTGACTCGTTTCTTAAATGAATCGAGCTCAGCTTGACTTGTCCAGGCTGTATCGATAACACAATTAATGTACGAATCAAATCTTTGAAGTCTTGAATGTGTTATAATTTATCTTATTTTGCATAGGCCAATTAAACCAGATTGGCAACTTTGATTTTATGGGACAGTAATAAATATATAATGTAGTCCCTGTTTGCCTAATTAGTTTAGAATTAGACTTATATTTAGGATGACAGGATGAGTGCTTGCATATGCAGCTCTGGACCCCTTTTTCTTATTAATTTCTTCTAGTTAGTAAAACTAGCTATTCTGGTATTCCCCACAGCAAGAACCCTTTAAGTTTACGACACAAATGGTGAAGAGGGCTCATAACATAAGATCGTTAACTGACAGATTTTATGAAAAGGAAAAACCTTAATTACAACAAGTGCAAAGGGAAGAAGGAAAGGTCGATGTTGATGTACGTTTTTGCTATCTATCTTTGCCTTTGTCGCGGCCATGGTCCGATCTACTTCCCCTTTGTATCATCTTCTTAGCATCCAACTTGCTCCCAGATCCCGTTTCTAGTTGATGTTCTACTTGGTCTTGTATTTCTGTTGAGCTAACAATCTTTCTTTCGGTTCCCACGGGAAACTTTCCATCTGATCTTTTTGTTTGCAAATGCAGCGGATAATCTTTCTTTCCAGCAACATTGGTTCTTCTTGTGCTGTGATCCCCTCTACTACTAGTGAATTTATCATGATGATCTGCTGCTCCCAGTTTTAGCTTACCATGTCCATGACCATGACCATTATGAATATCTAATTCTCTGCTAGTTGGAACTGTTTGTTTTCCTGTGGAAAAGAGCTCCTGGGACTGGGACTGGGAGGGCATAAGTGGCAGTAGTTTATGTTTATGATGATGATCATGAGTTGCTGCTGCCTTGGAGTTGGAAGCTCTGTCTCTGTCTTGTTCAAAGAAGAGGACTTGCACAACAGTCCTCAATGGTAGCCGCTCATTTTTCACAGCATGAGCGCGTACCTCGGGCGACAACTTCTGGCAGTCTAAAATGCGGCAGAGGCGCTTCTTGTCTGCCTTGCTCAGATCACCATGCTCCTGCTTAAGTTAATAATAAATATAGATATCATGTATAATCAAGCAGGTAATGTTCATAGAGTTAATTGTTCTTAGCTTGCTCATTAATTTGATTATCATGTATTGATATTATATATGGAATTGGCAATGGCAATGGCATTCAGTTTAATTAATGAATCACCTTTAGATAAATGTTAATAGCCTTGTAAATGTCGTCATGGTCTTCCCTTGCAATATCTGGCAAAGCTTCGGCCAGAGATACCAGTTTTGAAACTGGCATGTTGGCATCCCTGGCAACGACTTGAAGGTAAGAATCGATGAGCTTCCCAACCTTTCTCATTGTTCCCAAAAACTGGGCGCTGCTGCCGTTTGATTCAGAAGCAGAAGCAGCTGCAGGGGATTGTCTTCTCCACAGCACCAAGAAACTTTGTAAAACTGCCACAACCAAGTCAATATCGTAAAATTCTGGGTCAGTGGGCGAGTGTGATGGAGAAATCAGGTCATTCACTGTTGCCTCTTGGAGTTGTAGACTGGACCTCCTTAATAGTTCTGTCTTTGTCACTGGAGACACTCCTAAGTAATTTGCAACTATAAGAAGCCTTAGCAAGAATCCAACACAAACTGCTCTCTTATCTCCAGGAATCATACTGACAATGGTATCAACAATTCTTCGATTCTTCTCCACAAATTGCTCATCTGTTTGTGGAGGCGGTCTCGTGGTGTCTGGCAGCCAACGACAAGCATAGACGTGCAAAGCTTCACCAATGAGCTGCGGTGGCAGCATGTACGTTGATGCAACAGCAGTAATTATACACCGAAACAGGTCTACATCAAGGTCTGATATATCCTCTGTCCACCAATCCTTTGGAACAGAATGGTGTTGCTTTTTGCTGTAACCAGGTCTAGTATAAGTGTAGGACCATGAGACCTGCAATGCAATTAAGATCAATTTAATCATTTTCCGTTTCAGCATTGCTGCTGCTGACAGAAGAAGTGCATGCAATAACATATAAATGTATGCGTGACCTTTGCTGGAGGTGTAAGGATTTTTTCAACAATTGAATCAATGCACTTTCTGATGATTCCAAGATTCTCAGACCACTCTGGCAACTTTACTGTGGTTTCTAGTGTGGTAATGGAGTCCTTCCAACCTTCAAGAATGCACGAATTGAAGAAAGCCTCGAGTTTTGGAACAAAATTTCCCTTCTCTAATGACTCAGTCATTCGAAGGAACTTAGCAGCACAAAATGCAGGTACAAAGTTATACGCACTGAGGTTAATCGTAATTCCATAACAGAACTTAGCACACAGTTCGAAAGCGTCTTCACCTCCTGGAATATCGTGAAGCTCTATGCTGACCTTTTCAGAATCACCAGAGTCAGAGCAAAGCCGTTGTAAGAGGCCACATTTTGGAACAAGTGGAAACTGCAACTAAGAAAGCACAATTATCTCTTCCTTTCCAAGAACAAGCATACATATGCACAGCCGTTAGCTGCATGTTTTCCAATAGTTTTCAGTGAAATATTGAAATGCTATTTCTTTTCCTATGGTCTTCCTTTCCTTTCTTTCTCCGGTTTTATGATGCTTTAAGAATACTTTATGCTTTAAAAGCACCACCATGTGCTAAACATAAAAATACACAGGAACTATTGATCAATTGATCAGCAGAAAGATTGCACAACCATAGACTAGTATGCATATAGATTTGTGATAATCCATGCATTTGCACCAGCGAGGTACGTACATGATTCGTTATTCACATACCTTATGGAGAAGATAACTGATGTTGTTAATTTGTATGAGAAGGTCGCTTGGTACATCTGAAATCACAGTCCTGCGCATACAAATTAAATCAGTTTCTTCTGGAAATGCTGAAATTGTTGAGAGTACTGAGTGACAGCTCACAAATTAACCACATTTCGTATTAAAATCCAGTACACAGCTTTGGTTTCCTATGTGAGCTGTGTGTGAGTTCATACACATGGGAAAATTCATTCCATACAATTTGTGAAACAAGTCAATTAATTTCCACTCGTATATGACTATGAGACAAAATTGGAAATAGCTCATAGTACCTGGTGGCTTCTTCTGTGCAGAAGGTGTCCGGCTTGGTCCCAATTTTCATAAACTTCATTTCTGGATTGGTACTTTCCTTTTAATACAGAAGATCAATCAGTTGTGCCTTCAAAAAAACTGCTGCAACAATATCCCCTTTCGGATGATTTCTGAAAGAGATTCAGATCCTAAAATTAATAATAATGCAGTTTCATCTGAATTGGTAACTGATTAATTAATTAATTAATTAATACAAAGAAATGTATCGACTAGCTAGCTAGATTCAGTAGAAAGAAAGACCAATCAAGCTAATTCATCAGCTGAAACTGATCAACTTAGGAGATACTTACAAATTATGAAGGATTGCCGCCGAGGTACGAAGCTGATTTTAATATAGTTTCAGTAGCCGAATGAACATGCAAATTGGAATCGCCAAAATCCACAATCACGAAAATTAAAGAAAAAAAAGAAGACGACGGGTTAGAAGAAGAGAAGAACAAAAATGCATATCGAAAGCTATAAACAAAAATTGTCAAAGAAAAAGAAACAATAAATATAAAATTATGGAAATTCGATCATATCAGAATGAAGTTGTGAAGTAGACGTTATGGCCCTTACCTGATGATCATCTTTCCTCCAACAAGGTGTCTCGAGGACCCACCATCACGCATTGTTCCTGCATAGCACCCAGCCGCAAGTCCTTTAATTTATAGCTAGCTAGCTATTGAGGAGGACGGGGTTTTTTCCTAAATGACATCAATTAAGAAGAAAAAAAGGGAAGAAAAAAAAAATTAATTAATTAATTTTTGCTCTCAGTAGTGTCTACTGTGAGAGGTGCTGGTGCTGGTATTAACAAATAATTAAGTCAATCAATATATATTAGAAGGGTGTCAGTCTACTCTCTGGCTACTCTTGAAGAGGCAAATGGGATTGAAGGATACTGGTTTTCCAGCCTTCGCTTGTTTGCCACAACAGCCATGCAAAATATTTTACATCTGAATCATTTGGAAGTTAGTATATATATATATATATATATATATATATATATATGTTGTTGAAGCTCATTTAATTACACTGAATCTCTCACTCTGACTCACTGACTGACGTACGTTAGGAAGGCATCAACCAGAAACTGATATAAATACCAACAACCTGATGACTGATGAACTTAGTAATTTTGTACTCATATTTACTTATATATATGCAATAATTAAAGTTTCATTTAAATGACATCATATTAGTTTTTTTGGCCTGAATGTAAAGAGTGAGGGTGTGGATCATCAGGGGAAAGATTTATATATTCATATAACATTTTATATGAATTCCTCCATCTCCATCGGAGTGAAGCTCTATATTTTTCATCAAATCAAGACTCTAATCAATGCACAATAAACATGTATAAATGCAAGAAATGGAAAGAAGAATCTCTCTTTTTCAAGACAATTGGTAGGCTTTTTTATGATCACCATTGATCGATACGATTGGTTGAAATGGGAGATGGATAGGGCTAGCGTGGTCTGTGCTTATACAGACAAGTGAAGTAAAGAGAGAGAGAAGCAAGCATGTATATGTGTATGTATTATGTATATGTATAGATAATGTGGCACAACACGCGGTACCAGGTATCAGATGGGAAAAAAGGCCTTGAGATTTTTGTTCCAAGTAGCAAAGTAGGAATGCATGCAAATGCAGAGAAGCCTAGTAGCTTACAAGAAACTTTTGTTAAAGGTAGCTTTATCCTTAGCTAGCCGGCCAGCTAGAAGCCCAGATCCCCAACACCATAAACAATATATTCACTGTATTAATTCACTTTTGACATTGATAATAAAGAGCCCCTCCACAAGGTTTTGTTCATTTCTATTTTGTCCATATTCAATTGGAATTAGTTTCTTTTTTAACTTTTTGGACATTTTATACTTATCCTCTAGCAGCTAGCAAAGTATGGCAGAATCTTTCTTTCTTTCATCTCATCTGTACGTATGGTATAACAGAATGGAAAGCCACTAGCTGGAGATGTATTTGTACGCATATAAGCTATAAGCTAGCTAGCTAGATTATTATCAATCAGATCACTCCAATCTCCCTCAACTCATTATATACTAATTAATTAACAGGATCATATTAGCAATCAATCAGTGGTGGGACGACTCAGCTAATGACTTACAGAAATGCTTATTCCAGTGAGTAGTGATAAAAATGAAATTAATAAGAAGAGGGTACCGCAAGTAAACAATTGAAGTTGTTGAATTCCAAGGCAACAGCTAGCACCATTAATTTACAGTAGAAAAAGCGGCAACTTTACCTTGCAACTTCAAGTGAGTGGACCGATTGAATTGGATTGGAGAAAGAGAGTGTAGCTGCAGAACCAAATGAATATCCAACTAATATATATAATTTCTGATGGGAAACCACTAGCCAGCAACAAGGAGAACAGGGCTTAATATATATGCTTGGGTGCAAATGAACGTGAGAGGATCAGATGCATATATGCAACGTGAAATAGAATATTTCATGCATATAACCCTCAGTGAGAGAGAGAGAGAGAGAGAGAGAGAGTAATTATGGGTTTCTGTATAGCTAGCTAGAAGCAACTACTGTGACTGTGAGACACCAACTAAAGAGAAATGAGTCCCGAGAGAGAGAGAGAGTGCGTGCTTGTGTGGTTGGTTGGGATTAGTCAACATGGTAATGTATGAAAAGCACGCACATTATGATAAACTGGTTGAATAGAAAAAGAAGGGAATTCCTTATAGATATATATTGGAAAAGACAGGTCTCTTCTAGCGAACGCGAACAGCTCTTGTCTAATTTTCTTCTTCTTCTTCTTCTTTTTCTTCTCTCTCCCCAGGACAGGATCCAAAAGCTCCAAGCGAGAGCAGTCCAACAGCTATAGGCTGGCTGGCTTGAAATTGGTGCTCTATGATTGAATCAGAATTATAATTCAACTGAAATCACAAAAAGCATGCAATATTGCCAGATTGTGCAAAGATTGCAAGTGGGAAGTGAGAAGGCCTTAAAGAAAGAGAGAGAAAGAAAGAGAGTGCTCCTTCCTAGTGGCATGGGGTGGAACATGCTCTATCACGTGGGACCATCTTGTTCATCTCTAGCTAGTCCTCCTTAGCCTAGTTAGCTATGTATATATATATATATACCTTTTATGTGTATATATATATATATATGTATAAAGAAAGAAAGAAAGAAAGGGAGAAAGAAAGAAATTAAAGACAGATCCCTCCCTCCCCAGTCTTGTCCTCGTTTGTGTGTATGTGAGTGTGTGTGTGTGAATAAATCTTATTTCCTCATCATGCTTTCCCCCACTATGTAAGGTATATTCTTCTTCTACTGTTGTACACTGCACAACCCCTTTTCATTAGTTGGTTGGCTTGGGTCCTCTCTCTCTCTCATTTCCATGCATGTCGGCCACGTGTCTTTTCCTGCACCGTTGGTTACATCTCGCAGTCACGCTGATGGGATTGCCGTGCCTTCCCCTTGTCGGTTGCTTCCAGGGCCAGACACAGACAAGTATTTCTCCCACTCTCTCTCTCTCTCTCTCAACCAAGCTCTCTACTCTACACAAAACACAAGCACTCGTGTGCATTGTGCAATATTATATTCCCGTGTATGTGTATCGCTTTTTGGATATTTCATAATTAATGATGCATGAGATGATATGCGATCATTCTTTAGGGTCCCGGCCCATCCCTTCAACATAATCTCTTCGTTTGAATTTGATTGAAAGATGGCTGAGCTAACTGTTAATATTATTCATTTCCAACCCTAAAATAATTTAATTTGTGCCACTTCGATTCCAACCTAATTAAGTGCCAAGCGGCCCTAGCCTTATCAAGTGATGATCGATCATCATGATATCATCACTAAAGTCTAAACTAAAGTGTCGATTAAGGTACGTAAATTACTTTCCAGTTTCTTAATTAGATCTTGTTATCATTGCCCATTATCTAAAACTAATCTTTGCAAAATCCCAACTACATGGCCCTTTTTCGTTATGCGAAAGTTTCTTCTTTTTTTTTTATTACTTTCTAGCTACTTATTATGTACCCGTATATATAATGGAGAAAATCTCTCATTACTAAGTTTATGAGAAATTATAAAATGTTACTGTAGTAGAGCCAAATATATCCATTACCTGTCCAATCCAATCTTATATTATATGTACTACTAGTCTACGATTACTGACATCTTTCCCTTCAAAATAAGTGATGATCTTCCCCTTCTTATTAATTGTTTCCTTTAGTTTCTATATATATATATATAATTATGTAATATGTTGTTGCTAGCTAGCTATAATTTCTTTTAAAATTTGTTTTTTTCGTAATTGAACATTAATCTCGATCCAAAATGAATGTAATTTAACCTACCACGGCAAGAAACTAGTCACAGCCTAGATAATAAAATGTCAACTTGTATAATTGCAATGCATGTGCAGGTGATGGCGGTAGTCAATCTCTACTCCATCATAATGGGCCTAGCCTCTCTAGCCTAGTAGTAGTAGTACTGAAATTTCCAAAAAGGAAGGATCTTTCCTTATTTGGGCAATCAGGTTCAGTTGTGAACACCCCATTGCATTGCCCATATATGCCTCTTTGATCTCTCCTGTTAATTATTTGCCGAACTTATTTGCTTTTCAGGAATTTTCATTTTTCATGTCTATACTCTACCTCTACGTACATACATACATGTTTGTATGTATGTGTGTATTTTGTTAGGGCCACACACCGACGTATATGAAAACTCTCCTTGTTTCTTTGTTTCATAAGGTTTCAATAAAAAAATTTTTCTTTCTATGTATGCAAGTATCATACACAAAAACCAAGCTACTCGTTGCCTTGAACTTCATATATTAAGGTAACAGGAACCGGAGAGCTGCACCTGCAGCTAAAATCTTTAGTGGAGGAGGTCAAGGGGCAAAAGACCAAAGCCACTTTCGCAAGTATAATGCAATGCAAATTGCAGGATGGTGACATTATGACAAACCTATGTCAGTCAGTACAAATATATTATATATCATCAAAGACGTGTGATTAGCAAAGCCAGGCTTGGCACATATTTATAGTTTTTCTACGTTGTTTCATGCCATACTAACGTTTCAAGTTTTAAGTCTCTAACAAGCCTACGAACCGAGGAGATACAGTAACAAAGATATTGACAAACCCTCTCACTACAAAACTATGTCCCCACCCCCACACACCAACCCGCAATCAGCATCTCACCACAAACTTACATGCGTTCGAAGCCACAATCTCGGACATTAACCAACTTGGAGATTATGAGTCAGGGCAAGCCAATACAAAGAAATTTGTTGATGAGCTATAACAAAAATCCCATTCACATGGGAAGCAAGACCATATAATTTTCATGGAAGGTTTTCAACCTCCAAAAAAGAGAACCAAATAAATCATCCACTGAGTTCTTGCTTCAATCAATCACCAAATAAATCATCCTCATCATCATCAGCGTGGCTTGAGTTAGTTCCAACCTTTACACTTAATGCCTTCTCATCGGTTTCTCTACTTGGAGAACCTTGTTTACCACTAGAACCCGCAGAAGGATATGCCCAGGAAGAACCCACTTTGCCTGAAAAAGAGTCTCCATAAAGGTCATCATAAATCCCACCCTTTGGAGCAGTTTTGACTCTATTTAAGACCTGTTGTAATTTTTCAGTCATGCCTTTTTGGGAAGAATTGTCTTCCTTTGCAGATAATTGCTCCTTTCCTTTTGGTATTACTGTAATCTGCACAAGGGATTCATATTTCCCAACAAGACTTCCTTCTTTTACACCTATTGGACCAGGTTCAGTCTCGACATCCACACCATCTGAAACCCCGACTACTTCAACCAGCTCTCCGCCCACTTGATCCCTGAATGACACTCTTGCCTTCCTAATTCTCTTGGATGCTCTCTCTGGCTGCTGGGTGTCACCTTTTGCACCTGAGTCACCAGACTCACGGGACATAGGCCCTATGTCAAACCTGGTCAGACCATGACGATTTAGTAGCGTATTATAAGCCACGACAGCTTCTTCATCAGAGGGATCAGGAGGCGGAGGCAGATAAACCTCTGCAGGCAGTGAAGGACGAGGAAAAAGAGCTGCATCATTCTTTCTCAAGATATAAGTTCTAGTTGATGCAGCAAACCGCAAAGACTGCCCCACTTCAAGCTCAACAGGGGTATCTTTAGTCACTCGTTCATTTGCAACAAAAGTGCCATGTGCAGATCCCAAATCAATTACATATATGCTGCAGAAGGGATAAAGCTTGTAAATGACACTAAATGGAAGAAAGAAAACTCCAACAGCATCACAAATGGGTCAAGCAATCACCCCAACACTATCATGGATATGAAGGACATGGCCATGGCCATCATGAAAGCATGGTGGTGAAATAGGTCAATCCCTGAAACTCCTAGATGATCAATTGAATCATGAAATTGATGGTTCAGTTCATAAGGTTACTCTTGTTTAGTCTAAAAATAGAAACCTCTTCTTTAAATCTAAAACCATTGAAATAGTCAACCATCTGGCTCTATCATCTAAGATTGGAAAGATATAAGTTAGTAGAGTATTTATTTTGTTCATCTTTTCTTCACAATTTTCTAAGAGTTCTGAACCCTCATGCAGAACAAACTTTAACTTGGTCAACAAAACCTTCACTTGATCAACAAAACCAACAGCAAGCACACAATACAGATATGTACAACCAGCTGGAATTCAAGTACAAACCAATTATGCTATCCCAGCTGGAATTCAAGCATAAACTAATTACACCAACATATAAATAACAAGATTATATGCAATTGAAGCAAATAGAAACTGAATGTAGATGATGTAAAGGGAAAACTGAGAAAAGGTGTGACTCACCTTCCATTCTTGTGAGGAACAACAACGGCATGTTGGCGGGAAACGGACTGATGATCCAGCACAAAGTCACAAGTTTGAGATTGGCGGCCAAAGATGTTGCGACGCCTATCGAGAGTAATGCGATCAAGAACCTGACCTTCCTTGACAACCTCAAGATAATACACACCGGGGCGGGGATCAATTGCCCAGTCAGGGGGCTGCCAAGTGGACTGACCCCCACCAAGCTGAGTGAGATGCTGCTGCGGAGTCTGCTCAACCCCCACGAGAGGGGCAGGCTCGGGAGGTGCAAGAGGGGGAGGAGGAGGTTGATGTTGGGCTTGATGCGAATGCGAAAGAGAGGGCAAGGGAGTGGATTTGGAATTGGAATTGGGATTGAGCGAAAAGGGTTCCAAGGACTGAGCTTTCTTAAATCGATCAAGGCCAGCTCTTCCGAACATGATGCAGTTCTGTAAATGAGTCAGGACTCAGGACTCGAGAGAAGGATGAATGTACGTGAAATCTGAATTCTGAAAGTTATACATATACATATATATATATAGAAGCATCGGAGTCTCACACCAACAACCACTGAATCACATCAATACAATTCTATTCTATTCTATTTCTAACTTGTAAAATGGAGTGGAGCTACAGTCCACCGAAGAAAGAGATAGAGGGAGAGAAAGTAGAGAGTAGAGAATAGAAGCCTCCTCCTCGTCCTCCTCTTCTATCACCTGCTATAATCTAATAATCTCATCCCAAAGCCTAATAAGCAAAATAGGCAGATCTCATGTCATCATCTAATCTAACCATCAAAATTACAGTTTTTTCAAGAATCGAATGCCGAATAAAAGCAAAAGCACAGTTATAGGAATTTCCAAGAGACTTACGGAGCTGTCTCGCAGTCTCAAACTCTCAGTCTGAGAGTCTCGAAGCCAAACAAGGCAGAGAGGCCATGGACTTGGAGGGAGGGAGGGAGGGAAGGAACTGCCTAACCAGAGAGCTTCAGAGGAGACTGGAGACTGGAGACTTGAGAGGGCGAACTAAACTAATAAAGGGGACTCTGAAATTCCAAGCTATTTTCATTAACAACAACAACTAAAACCTAAAAGCCGCTGCCTCCTTTGCCTTTGCTTCCTTCCCTCCTCCTCACTCTGTTTTTTTTTTTTTTTTTCAATTTAATTGCTTCCTCACTCTGTTGTTTGTTTTGTTTTTTTGCCCGAAATTCGGGATTGGGATTTTATTATTTTGTTTATTTTTATATTCTTTTTTAACTTTTGGAGCTGGGAGAGGTAATTAGAATTGATATAATACAGCAACCAATACCCTTTGTTTTCAAGAATAATGCCGGAGTCTGGAGACATCAACTTTTGGATACCAACTGCCATCTCCAAAGACTAATGTTGGAGACATGACATCAGTTGTTGGCGTTCAATTATTTTTGAGTGAAATTTCAACTTTTACAAGGTAGTTATGATTCTATTTTGGGTACTTGTTCTTATGCTTGACTCTCTTGTTTGTTAAACTACAAAATGGTTTTAAGTAATGAGTCTTCCAAGGATACTTAGAATAATCAAGTTCCATTGTTTCAATTCCCTTTGTTTTCACGGGAAATGAAGAAGAAATGGCTTTCGAGCAAAAATAAATAATCGAGTTCAGCTGTTGACCAAGAAAAGACTAAATAATGGATTTATGATCGCAAGTTAACAATTGGCCACATCAAATTAAACTACAATTTGGTACTGCTATTGAAACAAAATAAAAAAAAGAATAATCGGACTTTGAGCTCTTCTAAAAGAATGATCACCATTCACCACCACCAACACCAAGTAGGGCTGCTTTTTGCCAGAAATGGCAAGACCACAAAAACTAGACCTGCCACTTCCATATGTACTACCAAGGTTGAGGAATTAAACCTTCATAATATGATGACCACGTTATTGCATAATCTCTGCACCTGTTATTCACAACCACCAAGCAACTACCAAATAGCCCTCCAAAACTAGTCCACTTTTTTATCTCAAAGCCACAAAGCACTGTTTCGTCTACTCCAGGACCACGGTACTCGGAAGAGCATCTACATACACGCTTACACCTTCAAATCCATCATACCAACGTTATTGCACCACCTCTGCAATCCAATGCTTAAACACTCATTTGGATGGTCTCCAAGCTGACACATAATGCAGTCAAGCTCAATTCTGCTAGACTTGGCCTTAGATAGATGAAATATCAGGAAAAATGTGCTTGTTCTACAGCACTCTTCATGTCAAATGCCTACAATCCCAGAAATGCCCCAAATCCACCCACTATCTTGTGAATTCCGTCTCAACTACACTGAAGGTGTCTTTCAGGCGATCTTGCAGATTCTTTAGTACATTTTTCGTAATTCTTTTCTGATGCCGAGTGCCTTTGAGCCACTCAACCCCAAAGTATACTTTTACCTGGCATCCCTTTGAGTTTGAGGGCAAATCCTCGATTTGGTATCGAATGTGAAGCTGCAAACGATGCAGGGAAACAAGGTGAGTCAGGGGACATTTACAAAAACAATTATTTAAGCAGAGTTCTACATAAGTTCCATGTCATTCATACATTGAAATAGTCACCAAGCGGAACTGCATGGAGGGTCGAGACCTCTTGAACTAGCCAACCATTTCTATCAGAAAGGCGGGACTTTTGTTGAGTACTAGTCACCTCTCCTCTATACTGGGAAACACGTTTATCAAATCTGTAATATATCTGCCTCACACACACATCACCCTTCTCTGATTCCCATGGGGTGTAAGAATAGTTAAGACAACCAGCTTTCTCCATAACTCTACGGTCCAATTCACCTCCACCAAATAGCTCAACGAAGAAATTTGTCTAAAATTGTGAACAAGACAAATTTGATGGTCAGTGAAGACATATGTTAACACAATGCAGACACTAAAATAATCAGAACTGAAATCTGTATAGTCATGAGTACCACACACACATCACATAATCTAGAAGGAAGCTTTAATTTAACTACTCTGATTCCATGAGGCACAGCATCCGCAGAAGGGGAAAAGCAAGGGTTTAGTTCTAACCCTAAAGCAGGTGAGATGCTGATATATTCTTAGTTGCACTAAGGGGAAGAGAGAGAGAGAGAGAGAGAGAGAGAGAGAGAGAGAGAGAGCGAGCTCACAGGAACTGAATGAGCAGAAGAATAAACCTCAGACATGCTGACATCATCAAGGCCTAAGAAAGACCCACTCTCTTCACTTTGGATCTTGACTTCAGATTCTTCTTCAACTATTTGCACCTTCTGCTCAGGACTCAAAGATCTAGCCTTCCAAAGAGCCATGATTGTCCTATTCAGAAATATCAGATGTTTGAGTCAACATGAGATATCATGTTTATTCTTTTACTGTCGTAGAACATTGTTTTCATTATCAACTCTTATCCTATGCAAGCATCAATTGTTCAGAAAATGGTATAAGGTCAGTTGAGATGGGATACTCATGCACAACAGATGATACCCTAACAATATTAAACAATTAAAGAAGGCAAGGGCAGACCAAACATATGCTGAAAGATATCTAGTTTAATTAAAAAAGAAGACAAAGGCAGACCAAACATATGCCAATCAGATGATATTAAACAATTAAAGACAAAAAGCTCACAAAAAATAATAAAAAAGTTTCAATTTTGTAGAAGTGAATGCCAGAGTATTCTAGGATGCCCTTCGAGTACCTGTGCGCTACATTGAAAGACACAAAGGACTGGAAATGGAACTTCAGCCTGCCTTCCCCATCTTGTGTCTTTGCACCATGCCTTGCATCCATACCTCTACCCGGCCGCAGAGTCATGACTACAATTGGACTTCCCATAGATGACAAAGAAGGAGGAACAACTTGAATCTCTTCTATATCCTCCCAGAGGAAAAAAAACTTTGTCTTGTGACCAAATAAATTTGCATGGAATCCAATTATTCTTGCAGAAAGAAATAGGCGGCCCTGCAAGGGAAGAACTGTAAGTGAAATTTAACTAACAATGCATATAACAGTTCATGAGGAGCAAAAGAAAAGGTTACTTTCTCTAGGTATGGCTCAAAAAAATAGAAAGTCTAGTGTTAGGAAAATTTCAACAGATTTGTAACCATGTTAACGGCACCTGCAGGGGCATTTTTCGTTTCAAGTGACAAGTAAAGTCGTTGATGAGAAATTCCTCTGGTGGAAGCCCAAACAGTTTTTGAAAGGCTGAATTTGTTTGAGGTGACCGCACAGTTATCTACAATAGGTTAATTAAAAATCATGAGCAGGAATATATGAAAGGAATGTAGAACACTACTAAAAAGGGAATATAAGAAAAAGAACACTGGTAATATGAATTTCAGAAGTATTGAACTGCTGTACCTTCTTGCCCACCTCCTTCTCCATCTTTGTTAAAAAGTGATTTGCAACGTTGCCACCTCTTGTGTTATTTAAGAAAATTCTCAGATGGAGTTTTGACTGGCATGCCTGAGCTAACTTTCCTCGAAGAGGAACCCACAGATCAGCTAAATCTGAAATATTAGTTTTTACAAAATTGATTTCAGCATGGCCCAGAGAGATAGCTTCATCAAAAGGTCCATCAAAATCATAGATTTCCACATCCAGCACAGAAGGAGGTTCATCCATTGCATCAAACTCAAATATTTCTGCGAGCAACAAGAAATCAATTCAGACCTAGATTTAGTTTATAAATGTTGCATAATCTAAAAATATATTCTAAATTTTAGATTGACATTTATAATCAATTATATACTGAAAAATGTCTTCATAAGAAGTATAAATTCAAAATCAAACAAAGTTGATTAAGAATAAAATGAAAATCACCATTCCATGTGGGATCGCATTTCTGGAACTTGATTGAGCTGGTTCTAGTTTTCCCATTGCAAGTAAACACTACATACGGATCAGAGAACCCACTTGAATCAACAGCTGCTATGTTACTTCCTTCGATCAAGGCAACAGTTAGCAGCCAACCATCTCCTTGGGCTTTGACTCCATGATCACTGCCTATTATTAGACACACGAAGAAGATAAAGGATAAATCACATTTGAAACAAAAGAAAAAAGAAGATAAACATAGAACAGCTTAGAAACAGTTCGGGACATGCAAAGTTTGTGTCCCCCAAATAGAGGAGAAAAATAAATGAAGAGCAAGCAAAAGCAGTAAAAAAAACAATGCAGTTTTATTTAAAAAGTGGAATTTATGGGAGTAGATAAAAGACCAGGCATGTATTGTGAAACTGATAGTAATTGTTAATCTATCTAACTCATTCCCGTACAAATGAATGAATGAATTGTGTAATATAGAAGGATCAGACTCTCAGCTAGAGAAAGGTAATATGATTAACAGGATAAGAGTCTGTTGTCGTTAATAAGAAAGAGCAACCACTAAGATTGATGTACCTTTTTGCGCTCTGGCCTGCATGAAGCGTGAGATCAACCCCAGCACCCTTTCTCCTTGAAGAACCAAGACACCACAGACAATGAATTCACCAATTGAATCTGGCAAGTCAAGCCCAACAAACTCCAGCCCTTGAATAGTGCTGGGTGTGGCAAGCCAAATATGTACAAGCATATACAACCCAATAAATACAGTGGAGACCACAGTGAAATTGCCAAAATATTGTACTGCCAGCTTCCAATCAGACTGGGGTTCAGCTTGCAGTGATGCCAAAACCTGGTCCTTATTGGACCCAAGATCCTTTGAATCAACTGGCTTAACATTCTGGGACAATAAAGTAGCAAACTGGTCAAAACTGTCCTTTAAACCTTGTCGGGCTCCATTTTCTATCATTCCTTTCATCATGGTGCTCTGCAGAAAATTCATCCGCCAAGATATTACCAAACGTGAAGATTGTTCTCCTGATGGCAGCTCAGGCCCAGGTGAAATGCAGTAGAGCAATTCTGTCCTAAAAGTGCGCCCATACGGAACATCAGGAGTGCTTACACTTGATAGAACTGCGAAAACCTTCCCGTCAGCTTTGAGATACACTTGGTCCTCAGTTCCTTTGCAAGCCTTTATCAACTTAGTTGCTGCCTTAATATATGTAACTACTCGTTTTACGCTCTCGCTGCTGTTATCTAATTTCCACAGTCCTACTTCCAATTCTGTAGTTCCATGCACTTCTGCGAGTGATTTTGGAAAACCTGAATCTGGAGAAAATAGGAAAGTGTTTATGTCTTGGGGTGGAGTGACATACAATTGATCTAGAAGCACTCCTCCTGGTAAGTTGCTTGGGGTTTCACTCGCTTGATCTCGTGACTGCATTGTTCTCATTAGTTCTTCAAATGTAGCGGAAGAGGACTGATCCTCAGAACTGCTCTCATAAACCTCGGACTTAGCAGTTTCAGCAAGCTCGGTCAAGTCAACTCTGCTTGAGGAAGCTGGAACTGTATCAGGATTTTTATTGAACATCTGAGCTATTCGACCAGCAAGGGTCTTCTGCGCACAAAGCTTCTCTTCCTTAAAGGTTGCAGTTTCTTCTTGTCTCGCTCTCACAGGAGAAGCTGATTCAGATGGACCACTGAAAGACCTTGAAGGTGATTCAAATCCTATGTCACCACCATCAGAAGCTGAGTCCGCAAATGAATTGTTTACAGAAAAATGTATCGTCAAAAGAATCTCTCCTGTGAGAAAAAATATATGTATATATTATAACAAGTAACTACAATTCACAAATAGGCATTGCCAGTAAGCAATTTGCAATTTTAACTCAAATAGCTGAAAAATATCTCAATTTGGGACAAGAATCCCAAGTTTTGTTCTAAAAAAGAGGCATGAGATGCAACTTCAATTAAAAAATAAGCCAATGAAGCTGATTGCAACAGTTTGAACTGGGTATATTGACAGAAAGTGATGCAATGCAAATCCTTACGAACAAATATCAATAACACACAGCAGAAATGAATAATAATAGATAGCACAAGACAAGAAGGAATGAAGGAATGAAGGAATGAAGGAATGAGGAAGGTTTATCATTTATGTCATCTATGGGATAAGAAAGAAGGCAAGTGGGTAGGTAGCGTACCACAATCTTTGTTCTTGGACTTTTTACTCTTGGGTTGGAGAGGGTACCAAGCAGTTTCAAGGGACTTATTGCCGGCATCGAAGACTTGGGAAACAGGGAGCTTGACACAGCCAACAAAGTCATCGTTAAAGTACTTGTCTTCATCCAAAACAGAGATGAGTAGCTCCTCATTGAGGTCCTCAACCCTCAGGGCAAACTCTTCTCCCCAATATGGGTTTAAGGTCTTCTTCACCACTTTGGTCCTGAACTTCTGCTTTCCCAGCTGCACCTTCACATACGGATCACTTAACCCGTTTAGATCCATTGCTGGCAGATCTCGAGCCCCCATTACTTGAACCACCAGCTTCATTTTTGATCATTCACTCAGATAAAAGATAAAAATTCTTCCAATTCTTTGTCTGTATGTATGTATGTATGCGAAAATTACAATTTACAACATAAGGATAAAATTAAACAAATAAACAAAAGAAAAGCAAAGCCAATAAGATAAAATTGATCAAATAAATGGGTGGGATTATGAAATGTACGAATAGAATGAAACGAATGACATCATGAAAAGGGAAACTTTAGGAGAAAAATCTCCAACTTGTCACGCACTGGCAATGCGACGAAAATCGCCTGATCGTCGGAGCTTCTGAATACCCGAAATTGATAATGCTAATAACAATTTGAATTCTTTATTTCTCTGAATTAAACGGAAATTTGAAGACACACAAACAGAATGAACGAGAGAGGAAGAAGAGATCGACACAACAGAAGCCCAACGGCCAAACCCTTTAAAATTAGAAAGAAAGATAATTTCAGAAGAAGAAGGGAAATTTATCATCAATCCAATCCAAAATGGAAAGTCAGTTTTTTTTTTTTTTTTTTTTTTTTGGGTAAAATGGATGATCAAAATGGAAAGCTGGGCGAGTCAGAGGAAGGGAGATGTTTGAAGTAAAAGTTTATAAAAGCTCAGAGACTTTTGGCTTCCTTTGTTTTATTTTAGTAGCCTTATTATTTTTATTCTTTTCTCTCTCTGGTTCAATTTCCTACTGCGCGTAGGATGTTTGACTTTTGACTTTCTCAATTAAAATACATTTTCATTTTCTATTTTTTAGATTTTAGATTTTGCAAATAATAGATTGCGTAGTAATAATACTAATAATTAGTTGAGTGTGCTTGTTTTCTTTTGCTACATCATTCAGTGGATTGCAATTTGCAGCTGCTTTGTTTAAAAAGAATGATTAGAGTATGGGGAATTTCCCATGAGAGTCTTTTGTCACGTTTTGTTTTGTATGTTTAAAAAGAATGGTTGGGGCTGCCTACGTTTCCATGAGGTAGTAGCCTTGATTTTAATATTTCATTAGTATTATTATTACAAATTACAAATTAGGAAGGAATTACTAATTAGGAAACTTGTAATTAATTTAAACAAGAACCAAAACTAAATGAAAAATAAATGACCTTGACTAATTAACTAATTTATTTATTGGTGTGTCTAAATAAAGAATAGGCAAGGTACTTTAGTCGACAGCCACAGCTACTTTGAAGGGATCCATTCATTCACTCACGGTTCACCCGCGTCAATTGCTCAACCCCACCCCACCACCTTCTTTACTTACGTATATTAATACTATTCGAAATGAAACTTTAGAGCTATTTTAATGTCAAGTCAATGTAGGCCTAAGGTTAAGGCCAACTGGACTGTCGGGACTCGGGATGCTCATTGTTTACTTTACACTATTCTTCTGATTCAATGAGCTTTTGGATTGTCAACAACAGCACAGCACAGGCCAAGCCAAGTTCAACTTTACACTCATTCTTCTGATTCAGTAACTAATTATCTTTTATTTTTTGCTGCAATTTGCAAACGACTTGGAAAACAACCACACCATCATCAGCATTCCATTTCTAAGTGTGTATACATACCATCATCTTCATCAGCATTATATTACATTTTGTTTCTCATCTTACATTGGATCGAGGATCAATCTCAGCTGGTAATCAGCTTCAGGTTTGACAATCACTACATGTCTCAGAACTGTACTTCTGTGATTATATAATGTGTATATACATACATACATACATATATATATATATATATAGAGAGAGAGAGAGAGAGAGAGAGAGAGAGAGAGAGATTGCTCATTGCATCAGTCTGAATTAGAATGTTATGAACTTTGATTGATTAATGATGTTTATTCAACGCTGAACTAAGCAAGCAAAACGTTACGCAATAAACTAGGATACAAACACAAATACAACACGACTGGAATTTCTTTCTTTCTCACTTTTTTTTTTCTTCCAGAAAAATTGAAGCAGAAATCAGCAACGACAACCCGGAAAATTCACATCTTCCAACCTAGCTCTGTCCTTCCCAAAGCCACATATTCCTATTTCTTCCTCTTGTATATCTTGCCCAAGAAGGACTTCAACACTGCTTGCACCGCTTTGCTAGGGTGACCTTCAATACCACTCGTCAGCTTCTCATAGCTTTTGCTCTCATAATCCGCAAATGCACCCTATCAGAATCACAAAGTTAGTTGGGTTAAAAAAAGCACACCTGTCAGCACCTACCAATACCAGAAATCTTATACTCTACGCTACATATATTACTCTAAGACTAATTTCATACGATTAACTTCCAACCTCAATATCAAGTTCTTTGTAGAGGGCTTTTACTTTTGCCACATTTTCTGGGTCTGCTTTCCCATAGTTCTCCTGTGCAAACACACACGCATCATAAGTGACAACACTTCATTTTGATTAGGAAACAACAGACAATAATTTTTTAAATTATTTAAAAAGGCACTCTTACATATAGTATTTTCTTTTGTTCCTCATTGCTAAGTTCCAATGCTTTCACAACCAACCAAGAGCACTTGAAATCTTCAATGTCTGTTCCTATCTGATAGCACAAACAAAGTACTTGACTAAGAATTCCCATCAAAAAGCAACAGACGAAATATTCAACTATTTAAGGCTGAATATACATCTCCCCGAATCTCACCTTACCAATTGTTTCAGGATTGCCATAGCAATCCAAATAATCATCCTATTAAAAGAAGAAGAAGAAAAAAAAGAGGTTATTGAAAATAACTGAGGAGTTCCACTGTGTGGAGGGGGGACGATTTATGCAAAAGAATAATTACAGGTATTTTGTATATTCAACAAAAAATTACCTGTACTTGAAAGTAGATCCCCATCTCAATAAGAAGGTTTTTTACATCAATATGGTTTTCCAGTTCCTCACCTGACATAAGCAATGCACATGCAACCTGAGTAGAAAACAGTCAGACAAATCCTTCAATGTAAAACACAAGAAAATTAGATAAGACGTCATAGAATGTGAATATCTTATGGTATGAATACTATTTTAGGAATCAAAATGTTTTGTGTACTTCTCAAATTAGACTTCTTATTGACTTAAACAGAGACCAAAGAAAGTTTATATACTGGGATTAAGGATGTATTATGTTACATCAAATCTCACAGACTAGGTACAAAATCTAGGATAAGGAACGCCGCTTATGAACTAGAACTAAACGGACGAAGATGCTGATTTACAAATAATGGTTTCACACACACTGGAATTGAAAAAGACACTAACAATTCAAGTAGTAATTCCTTTAAGTGCTGAAAGAATAAGTACTCACTGAAAGATAAAACGAGTAATAGGCAGTCTTGTACTGAACAATACGCCGGTGACTGCAAGAGATCCAAACCATTTATACATTAACAAACACATAAAAGGTTGAATAGCATGATATTAAAAGGAAAACCATACAGTAACATAAAAGGTCTCTAAAGGTTCCAATGGTCCTAAGCCCAAGGAGTGAGAATATTGGCCACAGGTGTTCATAAAAAATAATGAAATATGCAGTCAGCTGCAGAGATTTAACTCTGCTGGCGAGCATACCATGCCAAAAGTTCAGAGCCTATTGCAAGGAATTAAATAAGTGGTCATGAACCCAAGCTGTTTAGACCTTTATAACCCATAGATCACAGAATGCACAAGCATTACATACTGTACAGACGGCCAAATGTGCCATCATTAGTGAAGGCTTATGAATACACTATACGAAATCAGGCAAAAGATCAGTCCTTGTCATGGGATTATCTTCAACCCTCAACATGCATTTGTGAATTTCATGCAAGCTCTTGTAATTCTTTTCTGCAGCATAGTGCATTAAGTTCTTAATAGGAATAGCACAAGGATTGGTTACTTATTTTTAAAACTTAACATGTCTACAAACATTTTGCTATTGCAATAATCTTTGTACAATATTTCACTCACATTGACAAAGAGTATTTGGATAGATCTTTTTCTCCTTGAATAGTAGTGATCAAATCTATCATCTGACCTGAAGCAGTTTGGAATTCCACCTATGGAAACATGACATAAGTTAGCCTTTAGCTTTCTATTAAAGTGAAAACTGATCAGGCCAACACTCTGCAAGTCCACTACCTCATTGAACAAATCAAGAAGATCCACATAGTATGGCTTTTCCCTAAAGTGTTTTCGGAGGATCCTTGGAATATGGTTTCTGAGTACAACTCCATCATTTACTGCAATCATACCAACCTACACAATACAGTTTCACAAGGTAGTTGCTTTACTATCAATCACAACACCAAATTAAACTAAGAAACCTATATACGTTCACCCTTCCCACAAACCTTGGGCAATCTAAACCAGCAAGGTTGACCACGCCGTGTGTGAGAGCCATCCATGATGTCATCAAGAACCAGAAAAAATGCTTGAAGCTGCAAGTAGTATCACCATGAAATTGTAAGTTTCTTTTGCAATGAACGAGAGAAAAGCTCAAGCAACTAGAACAGTAATATCTAAAAAAGAATTCACATGCTCAAATGATAATGGAAGTGGTTTATCATACCCATTCAATGCACCAACCAAGAGCACTGGCCAGGAAGATTTCGTCTTCAGTTAATTCCCTTCCTTCTTGCAACAGCTGATAGCTATCAATAACAGACAATCCCCGGTTCAGCTTCCCTGCAAGATAGAATAAGAGTCAGAAGTGCTTGAATAAGAGCTAACCTGATAAACTGAATTTAATGCACAAGAAATTTTGGTTAAAAAGTTCACGTGACTTTTGAACCCTCACCTCCAGGAACATTGTAGTCCATCATCTGTAACAGAAAAAAGTAAATTGGGAAGTCAGGAACCAAAGATAAGGTACATATATTAATGAAATAATGCTTACGCACCACACACACGCAATGCAGAGGAACCCATCTGTATGCCAAAAGTTACTATACCAAATTATTAGCAACCAACCAAAGATGTAAAAATGAAAATTACTCTGGGGAACTAGTGATAATGTAGGAGGGCATCAACATGTGATTCCTCCTAGGTGGTTTCTAGGAGATGCAATTAAGAAGTAGATGGGGCAAAAGGACTGTATAACTAATGTATGGAACCTCAAATGTCTAGGCATTCTCTGGGATAGCAGAATTATTCACATCCAAATGCAAGTGGGCTTCGATTTCTGCATTTGACATTGTCCCTGGGATTTTCTTTTCCTATGCTGGCTAATACTAGTGATGTGAGCAAAACAAATGTAAAATGTTGACAACCCAGTTTCCACCACAGATTGTGAAATTTTTTATGTAGCATTTTCTCAAAATTGAAATCAATACGATCTGTCTTATATATGTATTTGATGCAACCCCACTATTCCCTGTACTTGTATATTGCTTCTGAGTGAGGTCCTCTCTCGTTTTCATGAACAAAGGAAGCAATTCATCATTATCGAGCTCGAATTGAAAATAAGCAAGCATGGCATTGAAGCTAAAAGTAAAAAATGAAGATGGTACCCGCTCGACCCATTGACGAGAGTCGTTGGTGAATTCAAAAGCAGGGTCTTCCAAGAGCTCCGATTTAAGAACAGAGTAGACCTGGAGAAACTTTGACTTCAGATCCGCCATGCCAGACTCAGAGAGAAAGACAGAGATGCGCTTGATGTTTGTAATGTATAATAAGAATACAGACTGCAGAGGAATGAAAATGAGTCAGTGACTTTCAGCTTTTAAACTGGATCTTCTTCCACAATTGGATCCGCATTCTACCAAAATTGCACTTGTTGCCATTCTTGGATGTCTCACTGCACAAGTCAGAATATTGGGGCTTTTTTTTTTACGCGGCATTTTACGATTTTAGAACCCACCGATATATAGTCAAATACAATAAACAAGAGAAAAAATAAATATAATAATATATATTAATAAAATTATTTGCGTATGTGCAGGTGTTTGGGTCCCAGCACCCATGTACACGGATTATGGCATTATGCCTAGGCTAGGCTCCATGCAGAATTTTTGGGCGCTGTGAGTTTAGTTTTTTTCTCCCTGAGTTTCTATTAGCCTTTCAGGACAGTATCCTTTTGTATGCCTCTTTTGTTCTCAATGAAAGCTTCTTTGTCCGAAAAATGGATGCACCGGTTATAAAGTTGTGTGTGTTAGCCACTGAACCTTTCATTTTTAATTTAGGTTTTAGAATACAATTGAAGTAAGTTGAAATAAGTCATTATCTCTGCTGTATAATCTTATGACATTCTAATAAAGCATCTCTTTCAATAAAATAAAAAAGTAAGTTGAAATAAATGAATAGTAAGTTCATAATATTGAATCTGCCTTTTGCTATATATATGGATAATGAATAATACATTTTGCCAACGGTAGAATGAAAACGGACAAAATCAAAATTAAACCAATTTGGTACGTAGGAACCAAATGTATGTTGCTGCTATTATGATTACCTTAACAATGTAATTATCTAATTTATGACACATTTTCGTAATTAATTACTGGGAGGTATTGGCTGCGCAAATTTTGGACTGCTCTGGCTTCCAAACTTCATTCTACATACAGTTTATTTCATTACTATTACTATTAGTTGAATTCCTTGCATCCCCTCACAAAGTATTTTGGATATCTCAATTTTATAAAACAACCCAATCTAAATGTTTGCCTCATTACAGAGGTTCATGTGTCCACAATACAAATGTATATGATATCCATCCTATAATGCACAAGCTACATGATTTTGTTTTTTTAAGGTCACGTAAATTTGTTGAAATTTATTTATTTGCATTTTGATTGGATATAATACATGGTTCTATATTTTGTCATTGTAGTTTTCAATTAGAAGTAATTTAAGGATATGTTTCAATTTATGTCAAAATTTATCTCAATTCTCTTAAGTTTTAACCACGTGCCCCTCACGCATAGGGATATTTTGGTCCACTTGAGCTAAATTCCTCACAATTCATCCAAATTGTAACATGGAGATGCAAATCTTTTCAAACTCCTAATCGCGCCAAAAGTGAATGAGAAGAGTTCAAGTTTATGTTTTACCGTTAAATGGTTTGAGTTAACTGAAAGAAATGAGGGGCACATGATCAAAACTTAATGAAATTCAAAAGATTTTGATATAAATTGAAACGTATCATTGAATTGCTCCGAATTGAAACTGCAATAATCAAATTGAAAAAATTGATTTTCATAAGAAGAAGAAAAAAGGGTAAAAGCAGCAAACTATTAGGACCAAAAAATAAACTTTTAACGCATGCATGAGTATTGGTAATAAAATATTTCGCCGGTTTACTCGTCTATGATCCTATCTACCAACCAGAGAGGGTAAGGGCATAATGGTAGTAAGCACAAAAGGTGAGGTCATGAGATAGGATAAAGGCCAAAGTCCAATTCCCATTACTTGGAAGCGATCGACGAGACGACGGCCAGCACCCCATTGGTGACTCGTGGGGGAGTACACAATTGCTGAATTAGGTAGAGAGATGAGATTCCTTTCTTTGTTTTGTTTTGGTGCTGCTGCCTCTACTTTCTTTGCTTTTACTTATTACACCCAGCTAGGCAGGCAGGGCAGGCAGGCAGGCAGTATTTACACGACCCAGCCCAGGGGTGTTTTGTTGACGCAACCGAATAATAAACGAAATATGCCGGGCCCCAGTGCAACCACCCACCCCCGTACTCTACTCATTGATACGTACGTATATTGCTCAATTCTACCTTGGCTGGCCGTTAAAATATATACGTAATGAGGAGTGAGTGCAATAGACAAGACACGAGTAGGTGTAGGAGTATATCTCATAAACCAAGCGACTGCCAGCCATCAACATTGAAAAAGACCCCATTCAAATTTAATTGGGGCCGCCTATCGACGACTTCAATTAACTACAGCCGCCGAATTAGAACAACAATGTGCCAACGCATAAAATTATTTATTAATATTTGCATTTGTTTTTCTTGACCTGATAATATTTGCATTTCTGTAGAATAATAAAAAATAAACTTTTGATTTAAAATTACCACATCTAATAAAACATTGACTAAAGCAAAGAAAATTTTTGTTTTCAGTGAGATGTACCTGTTTTCTTTTGTGATGATCACCACACCATATACCTATACCACCGATGAAATTTGATATTTCTTTTCATGCGGCATATGTTGGTCATAGGTCTCCTTCCCACATACTCCGGCTGGATTATTGGTCAACAAACGTACTCCGATTAAAGTGAAGTTGACTTTGAAGTACCCTTTTTGTTTCCATGGCCTTCAAGCAGTGAAAATTATAATGATAATAAAAATGCTAGGTTTATCACATTTTTTTATATTATATTATATTATATATCATCTCTTTAATAGAGGTGATCCTATTGTATTGATGGACTCCACCTCTATTAGAGAAGTAGTACACAATGTGGTATAAAAATACGATAAGCCTAGCATTACCAGCACAGCCCATCAGCACCATTTCGCATTCTTTGATGGCAAAGACAAACAAAGACATGCGAAGCTTGGGCCATGAGGCCCAGAAATAATGTTTGGATTGTTTGTTGGATTGTATTGTATGGACTAACATAACGCTCACGGAATGGGATTATGGAAGTGTGCCTACTACATGCAAAGTGCACTGCGGGTGCTGCCAGGGAGGGGGTCGGGACTCAGGACTTGGGAGGGAGGCTAGTAAATGTAAAAGTGAAAAACCCTTTCCTGTTTTTTGAGGAGTCGTCCATGATGACATGTTTACTAATCCGTAATTGGATTAGGATGAATTGAATTGATAATGAATTAAATTCAAGAGGAATTGGATTGAGGAGATTTAAATTCCAGATTCCAAATGAAGTTGTTTACTAAATCATGTGGATTGAGGGGAGTTAGATTCTGAATTCCTATTGAAGTTGTTTACTAAACCATATGGAATTGGGGTATGAGTGATATTAATTATTAAAATGTCCTCATTTTTGAGTTAAAGTAGATGACATATTTGAAATTTGAAAAATTATGTGAGAATATAAAGGGTAAAAAAGATAAATTCCTAATGAGTAAATTCTCCCAGAATTAAAATACCACCTCCCATTCTGGAATTGAATTCCTCCAAAATCAAGAAGTCAATTCATAATTTTATATGAGCCCCCGCTTACTTTTCTATTATTTGATGTGAAATAAAAGAAGAAATTCTCCAATTCCTGATTAGTAAACACATCATCAGTGTCACTGTATCCGATTGCGTGAAGCATTTGGTTGGTGAGAGCCGTTGTTTGATGTTTGAACCTAACTCACAAGTAAGAAGCCTTGGCATTTTGTGAGAGCTTTTGAACCTTTGACGATGAACTCCTCCCCTGCCCAGCTGCTGTCTGCCCAGAACGTGAACCAGCTCCTCGATTCTGTCCAAGCTTTTCTCTTCGACTGCGACGGTCTTTTTCTACTTTTCTTTCTTCTATTCTATTAAAGCATTAATTTAATTTTGTTATAAATTTTATTCGAGCATTTGATATTATGATATTAGCAATTGGCAATGCCTTATAAAAAACAAAAAAAAAAACAAATTACGATTAGCAATGAATGAGCAGGTGTGATTTGGAAGGGCGATAAGCTGATCGATGGTGTCCCTGAGACACTGCACATGCTTCGATCAAAGGCACTCTCTCTTTCTTCCATTTCCGCATTCTGATTGATTAATAAATTACACCCAATTCTTAATCATACTAAGTAAATTAATAATTGGCTGATAAATTAGGGGAAGAAGCTGGTGTTCGTTACCAACAATTCCACAAAATCAAGAAGCCAATACGCCAACAAGTTCCTTTCTCTTGGCATTTCGGTTACTGAGGTCAGTTTTCTCCTTTCTATTTCTCTCTCTCTCTCTCTCTCTCTCTCTCTCTCTCTCTCTCACAGCCTCACACTCTCTCACTCTTCATAATTGATTGATTGATTGTAGGATGAGATATTCTCTTCATCCTTTGCCGCAGCTATGTACTTGCAACTCATTAACTTCCCCCAACACAAAAAGGTTTGCTGCTGCTTCCTCTTCTTTGTCTTTGACCGTCTTTCTGTGTTACATTGCTTGCTTTCTTTGTAGGTTTATGTAATAGGGGAACAAGGTATTTTAGAAGAGCTGCAGCTTGCTGGTTTTACAGCTCTTGGTGGCCCTGTAAGCTCATCTCTTTTTCTTTCTGTTTGCTTTTGTTTTCTTCAATTATTCTTTTAGATTAGAAGGGCAAATTGGACTAATTATATCATAGAGCATTTTGACACCTATGAGTGCATTTGAACCCCAATATCTTTTGTCTACAACAAAAGATATTTGTCGAACCATGTTCAATCTGTTTCGGTATATAAGCTTCAGATTTATTTCGCTGTGGAACCTTAACTATGTTTCATGATTCAAGTTGGCATTAAACTTGTAACATTTCTAAATGATGCTCCCTTTCTCATATTCATATGGTAAGACACAACATTGAGAAATTGATTTACCTTCTCTCATGGAAATCTTACCTTCGAAGATACTGATGAAACGTTACATTGCAGGAAGATGGTAAAAAAACGGCACAACTGAAATCAAATTGCCTTTTTGAACATGATAAGAGTGTAATGTAACCTCTTGCCCATAATTGTTTTGACTTGTGTTGTGACTCTTATTTCTGCATAGGCTAAATATGTTGCGATTCCTATTCCCAGGTTGGAGCAGTTGTGGTTGGACTAGACCAGTATGTTAACTATTACAAGCTTCAGTAAGAATGTTAAAACTCCTGCTCCCTTCTCTGCAATTTCCAGTCAATGACCCCTTGCAGTTATGATAATATATTATATTCAGTTTTGTGCAAATGAACTGCAAAGATGATGAGTAACAACACACTTGTTAGAAAGTAAAAATTTAGATTAGAAAATGGTTGGTGTTCAGCATCTTTACTATTTGGTTGCTAGGTGAAAAGCAAATGCAAGACTTATTTTGTGTTCACTACTTGACTTTAGATATCTTACCCTTCACATGGCAGATATGGAACCCTTTGCATACGTGAAAATCCGGGATGCCTTTTCATTGCAACCAATCGAGATGCAGTTGGACACATGACTGATTTACAAGAATGGCCCGGTTCTTTCTTCTTTTCCATCCCATTCTCGAGAAATTTCAAGATAACATGACATATAAGCTTTAAAGCTTTGTTTTATAGTAGTTCCCCTTTTGGGTTTCAGGTGCTGGGTGTATGGTAGCTGCTATCTGTGGATCCACCCAGAAGGAGCCTATTGTAGTTGGAAAGCCCTCTAATTTCCTGATGGAATTTTTACTAAAGAAGTAAGGAATAATATCAAAACACTGTTTACCTTCATGTATACTTTTTGTATATTAAAAAAAATAAAAAAAATCCTAAAGAATAAATAATTATATGAAATTTCAAGTGGTTTAGATCCATACAATGCAAAAGCCAAAAGAAGATTAAAGGGTCTAGACCTTGAATGTGAGATACTCGCATTTGTTGTGGCTTTGTGCAGTTCAGAGAATCAGATTCAGAGGGTACGTATCTGACTGATTGTAATGTTTGTTTTGCAGATTCGATGTTAGTTGCTCCAAAATGTGTATGGTGGGTGATAGATTAGATACTGATATATTGTTTGGCCAGAATGCTGGCTGCAGAACTCTCCTCGTTCTTTCAGGTATGTACAAGTTCCTATTCATATTATATATCGCACTGGTGAAACAATTTTTTGGTATTAACACTGCAGCAGTAATTGATTGGCTTCCTTTATATTCTCTAATTATGCTCGTATTGATCATTACAAATTATTACAACAGGTGTGACGACTGAATCCGTTCTTCAGGACCCTTCAAATAAGACTCAACCAGAGTACTATACAAGCAAGGTTTCCGACATGTTTGACTTGCTGCGGCCGTAGCTTACTTGATCTAATCCCTCCCTTGTGTTTGGATTGGACATTGTTTTCCTTCCAGTGTATTAATGAATTAATTGATTAATGATGTGCGAATAACATCCTGAGTGAATGCTATTCCCAGACGGCGCCTTTGAGTTGCAGAGGGTATCAACCAGTTGCCTTGCCAAGTTGATATAACTTGGGTGATAGATTAGATACTGATATATTGTTTGGCGAAAGTTGATATAACTTAAGTTATTTCATTTACCAAAATAAATATATAAAAAAAGAGAGAGAGAAGGTTGCATTGCATGTGTTGATTGCTGCAGGTGGATCGATGCACCTGCTCTGCTGGTTAATATTAATTATAGGGTGATGGATTTTGTGGTATGAATGATTAATTGTGGATGGAATTGCAGTTGCTGCTGCATTATGTATGGATATTAATTATATCTCTAGCCAGCCTGCCTAATATTATAACTCACTAGTTTTTGTAGCAATGATGAATGACCACATAATTAAGCTTCCACAGTACATGTTTGTGACAACCACCATGACCATGACACATGAATATATCTCATCAAATTAATATATGTATGTATATGTCTGTGTATATGGAATAAGGGTAATAAACCTATACATGCATACAATTTGGCAAAGTTATTGTTTTCGTTTATTTGTTCGCTCTTATGCGCAGGTTGATCGCTGAAAATTATATTTTTCCCAGATCTGTTACGGATGCGGTGGTGGGTGTGACCGCGGCGGCGCTTCTTCAGGTGATGGTGGTAGGGTTTATTTAGACTCATGAGTTGATTTAGAGTTTTGGTTATGTTGGGTTTCTGGACTTTGTTTGGGCTTATGGCAAATTGTGGTGATGTGGGCTATTAGTTTTAGTACGGCTTTTGTCATCGTTAGTTTTGCTTTTAGCAAGTTAGTTTGTTGCCCTCTTGGGATTAGTATTTTAGATGTCTTGTTGATGTCTTTGATTGTAACGTTGAAGTTTATCTAATGAAGTTTCTATTTGATTAAAAAAAAAAAATCAATCTAGTAGTGTATGCCTGGCCTGCCCAATACCACTGTATCACATATATCTAGCTACCCAACCACGTACGTGTAGTTGGTACAATTTGTACAAAATGTTGAAAGGAAATGTTGAAAGGAAGCTTAAGGGAACAAAAAGGAATTAAGGACAGTTTCGAATGACATTAATTATATTTACAATTTTATATGCTTGCTTTATATTGAATATATACCCTCTAATTGTCAATACAATGAAAGAGATTGTCAAGGAAGAATTAATATATTTCCCCACTTTAGGAATAGCTAGCTAGCGTATCTCTCTCTCTCTCTCTCTCTCTCTCTGCTTTAAACAAAAGGAGGATTGTGGATTTGACAGAGGGAGGGAGGGAGAGACTTAAATCATATCCCTTTTGGAAAGATGGAGATGGCGATGGCGATGGAGATGGAGATGGTGTTAAATTCTCTCAAACTTGGAATGCATGCATTATTTTAGTGTTGATATATGTATAGACTCCAACTAACTGGCCTCTTTTGTTTAAACTATTTAATAAGAATTTTTGTGTGGCCAAATAGAGAGTTGGGACCAAATACAGTTGTGAAAATCATCTGTTGTTTTGTTAGCAATAGCAACTAGCAACAAGAAAGGAAAAGGGATATAAGTGTAATTAAAGGGGCCTCTCTATCTCTCTCTCTCTCTACCATTTTCATGACTTGCAAATTGCAATGCATACTGGTGGTGGGAATTCTTACTAACTTCTAGCCATTATTATAAGGAGTTTTTCTTTGGTCAACAACATATGGAATACTGTATACATACATACGTACGGGGTTTGAGTTGAGTTTGAGTGATCCAACTGCGATGCCTTGTCCCATCAAAAATTTGGGCCCTTGTTTGTTGGCTTGCTTTGCTTTGCAACGACACACGTATTCATGAAGGTAATTACCAGAGCTAACATGGCTTTGGAGGAAAAAAGGTCCTACTCCAAGTTGACAACCTTAAATGACCAAACCCCACCAGACCTGAAGCCCTTCAACCCTTCAATGCATAATGCATTGGATTCCAATCTGTTAATCAAAAGGAATTAATGGACATATCATATGTCTAAGATTAGATGGTTTTTTTTTTTTTTTTTCTTTCGGTTAAGGGAGATTAGATGATTTAGTCATGCATATTGGCATATTGGCATATTCCCATATCTGACCAACCATATTCCCGTTAGTTGTGATTATAAAGGATAGCGGGTACCAAATTGGGCAACCAGACCAGAGCGACCTAGAGACGAGGTGTTTGGTCTCTTCATCTTGCAAATGGGACCTCACTGGTTCAGTAAATAAGGCTTAAAGTAGCCTTAAACTAACAAAAAATAAACATGGCTCAAACAAAGTAAGATGCAGTTTTTAAAAAAAATCCAAAAGTACAAATAGAAAACAAAAAAACAGAACACCCCACTGATGGGGGCTTTCAAGTTCAACCAGTTGAGTTGGCAATAGTAAATGATTATATGAGACGAGGGAAAAAGAAACAGACAGAGAGAGAGAGGAGGGAAGCCGGCCGCATATGACAGACAGGTGCGAAAGACCTGACTCCTGTGAGTCCTCAGAGCAGTTTGGTGATTCGGACCCCTTTAGTTTTGGGACAAAAAACCAATGAAATTATCGAATCCTAAAAAAAAAAAACCAAAAAACAAAAACAAAACAAAGAAGCTTTCTTTAACTTTGCGTCTTTGACCTCTCTCTCTCTCTCTCTCTCTCTCTCTCTCTGTCTCTGCGCCTAATAGTCCACCATAAGCGGAGGCCCAGTCCGTTTCATTACTCTCTCAGGCTCCCTTTTGCGCCCTCTCTTTCTCTCTCCACAAGCAGCAGCAGCAGCAGCAAGCAATTAACAAGCTATGAGCAGCGCGCTTTCTACGGTACCTCCTCTCCTTTTTCACTGCCAAAGCAAAGCCCCTCCTCAAGCCTGATCCTTCAAAAATAAGGTACTCCTTTTGCCCTTCTCTCACTTTTCCTTTTAGGTATTCGCGTCTCTGTTCATGGGCTTGCGCTTCTTTGCCTTCTAGACGTGTCTTTTGCATCTGGGTCTCTCTGTGCTTTTGGATCTGTCTTGGATTTTGACTGAAAGCTACGGTTTTCGTGATTATAGATCTGGGTTCTATGTAATTGTCTCTTGATCAAGTTCATTTAGTTGCTTATGCTAATTTCATCCATTTAAGACGGTTGGTACTTTTTTTTTATCAAATATGAACTGCATTTTCTATTTGGCTCAATTTACTTGACTGGTTTTTTACTTCTTTTGTGGTCCTTCAATCCCTTATACTTGTTCTCAATCTTTTTCAATTTCCCTAATTGTATTTTCCTGTTTCCTCTTCTCTTTCGATTGGTGGGTGGGTGGGTAATGCATATGTAAGCAATATTCCTACTTACCCAATATGTAATGAGCATCATTTGATCAAGCTCTGCATGTAGCTCTGTGCTTGGATATATGGTTTACCAATTCGGTTTTAGGTCTATAGGCTACTTATCAAATAAAATAGAAAAAAAAGGGACCTTTATACCGCGAGCTCTGAAATTTTGCATTTTGACTCAACTTTAGCAGATGTCTAGACTGTGTTTGCTAATAAGCTATCTGTGTTTTAGCTTCCTGGTAGTTCTCAGAGTGTATATATATTTATGTAGCAGCTGCTGCTCTTTGATCTTTTGCGTGATCTACGTTGTGAGGCCATTTGAAGGGAACTGGTTGTCTAATGGTTCCATCTTCCTAAGCTTTTGTTACTTGATTTAAGGAACTTTTTTTCTTTTTAATTGACATATATATATATATGTACATACATATTATTACATCTGAATGTTCTAAAATGCATATAGATTGATAATTGCTGCTGGAAGAGTTGAGAAGGCACTATGTTTGGCTGCTAATGGAAGATACAATGTTGCCCATAATGGGGGAGAGCAATGAAATTTTTCAATCTGCTTGATAACCCATTCTTCCTCTGAAATCTGATGGCCTCAAAATCTGGTGCTAGAGCTTCCTCAAGACTGCAACAGAAAATAGCTGGTGCTCAGACGGTGGAAACTAATGATCTCAGGCAATTTCCCCCACAGGGAGTGAAGCCAACCAGACCTGAGCTCGCCACTCCTGAGCAATTGTCAAAATCTATACAAAACTTAACGAAGCAGGTTGCAGTAGAAGCTTCTGATAATAAACGGTCAGCAAATTCCAATGAAAAAGGATCTGCTGATTCCTTGATTAATAAATTGAATTCGATTTCATTATCACCCAACCTTGAGAAAGCATCCAAGGAAGTAGATTCTGTTGTAAATGAGACCAGAGGTTCACTGGAAAGTTCTGTTGATCAAGAAAAGAAGACATCAGAGTATGGAAGTGTGAAGGACAGTTCAGTTTCAGCCAAAGTGAGCGATGGAGCCAGCAGTCTTGCCAAGACTAGTGGAAGTGCCAAGATTAGTGATCGAGTTGATTTTGTAGAGAGTGGCAAGAGCAGTATGTGCAGAGGAAGCACAAGCAGTGATGTGAGTGATGAGAGCACTTGTAGCAGCTTTAGTAGCAGCATCAGCAAGCCTCACAAAGCAAATGACTTGAGATGGGAAGCTATCCAAGCTGTCCGAACAAGAGATGGGGTTCTGGGTCTTGGTCATTTCAGACTACTAAAGAGGTTAGGCTGCGGGGATATTGGGAGTGTCTACCTATCAGAGCTAAGTGGAACTAAATGTTATTTTGCAATGAAAGTTATGGACAAAGGGTCTCTAGCAAGTCGTAAAAAGCTTCTTCGTGCTCAGACAGAAAGGGAGATACTGCAATCTCTGGATCATCCCTTCCTTCCAACATTATATACCCACTTTGAAACAGATAAGTTTTCATGTTTGGTGATGGAATTCTGCCCTGGAGGAGACTTGCACACTCTCAGGCAGAGGCAACCGGGGAAGCATTTTTCTGAGCAGGCAGTAAAGTATGTTCAGTAAAGTTGCACATATTATCTGTCTGTCTTCATTTTACTTGACCTGAATGATCCGTTTCATCTTCATATCGTCTCTGATTATTAAAAAAAAAAAAACTGAATATAACTGAGAACTTAGGGCAAAAGAAAGAAAGAAAGAAGAATTTGTTTAACTAGAGCTGTGAAAAGGGAAGCTTTTCTGTATATGTCACAGGTTCTTAAATTCTATCCTTAATTCCCTATGTTCAACTAGAAAGAAAGGTTTCCTTTTATCTTCTTGAAATAATTCATGTTTTAAAACCCATTTATCTAGGTGGACTCTCAAGCATATGGTGCTTGGGGAAACATATGGGCTACTTTGTCAGTTCAATAAGCTTGGTACATAAGTTCTGAAAATTGTATGGCCTGATTGAGCAGGCATGCTGTAGAGTTCTTGCTTGAATGTGTATGGTTTGTCTTTTAAAATGACAATTGAACATAATGTCCTAGATATTAGGATTGCGGCAGGCTTATGTAGATCACATAGTCTGTGCAATGATTCAATCCTAAGTGAGGGAGTGGTTTTTCCTTTGTCATAGGTGGTTAACCAAACATTGTATTCTGAATCTGCTATAATTTATTTAGCACTTAGAAAATACTCTTGGTAATCATCCGAAAGCATTAAATCAAGCAAGACTATATTGATATTGAGCTATTGATGTTTTCCTTCTTAAAAAGCTATTATTTATGCATTCTCGTGGAACTGTAATTTGCATTAATTTTCCCTAACGTTCATATTCAGAAAAGTCCAAATATTGGAAGCCATGATTAACTGATGAAATCAGAACCATAGGTGCATATTATAAAAAGTCCTCAAAGTTTGGCAATGGTTAGTGTTCTAGTAAGTAAGATGGTAGGTGTATAATCTAAACATCAGCCTGCAACTGTCATATGATCCTGCAGGAGGAATGTAATCGTTCTCAATATTGATATTATGTTGGGTTTCAATGACAATATGTTTGACGTAATCATTCAAAATGTTGATATTTATGTTGATTTAAATTTCTTCAAATAATATGAGCAATGGTCCTGGTGTGCATAGCACTTGATGGTAACAAGTTAATTTTTATTTGAGCTTGCAGATTCTATGTGGCTGAGGTACTGCTGGCTCTGGAATACCTCCACATGCTTGGGATTGTCTACCGTGACCTTAAGCCGGAAAATGTCCTGGTGAGGGAAGATGGTCATATAATGCTCTCCGACTTTGACCTTTCCCTCCGTTGTGCTGTTAGTCCAACTCTTGTCAAAACATCATCCATGGAGTTTGAACCCTTGCGGAAGAACCCTGTTTATTGTGTCCAGCCAGCTTGCATTGAGCCGCCTTCTTGTATCCAGCCATCCTGTGTAGCTCCTACAACATGCTTCTCACCACGTTTGTTTTCTAGCAAGTCCAAGAAGGACAGGAAACCTAAAAATGAAATTGGAAACCAAGTCAGACCATTACCTGAGCTCATTGCAGAGCCAACTGATGCCCGGTCTATGTCATTTGTTGGGACCCATGAGTATTTGGCACCTGAGATCATTAAGGGCGAAGGTCATGGAAGTGCTGTTGATTGGTGGACTTTTGGAATCTTTTTATATGAGCTGTTGTTTGGTAAAACTCCTTTTAAGGGTTCTGGGAATCGTGCAACGTTGTTCAATGTTGTTGGTCAGCCTCTCCGGTTTCCAGAATCACCAGTCGTCAGTTTTGCAGCAAGAGATCTCATAAGGGGATTGCTTGTAAAGGAACCACAGCACAGATTGGCGTACAAACGAGGGGCAACTGAGATAAAGCAACATCCCTTCTTTGAAGGTGTAAATTGGGCATTGATACGTTGTGCTACCCCACCCGAGATCCCAAAGCCTGTTGAGATTGAGCGGATACCTGCCCCAACAGCATCATCAAGTGAGAAGGAGAAGGCTCCTACTCCCACAGCAGCTCCTGATCAAAAGGGTTCTGATAATTATCTGGAGTTTGATTTCTTTTAGCCCTAGTTTATTGATCGTAAATGGTTTCTATTGGATGGAGAGAACTTTTTCGGACAATTTAGGGACTGTTAGTAGTGAGGTTAAGTTGTTTTCTTGATAGATGACGAGAAATGGTATGTTTGTTGTTGTTGTTGTTGTTGTTGTTGTTGTTACCTGTTGACAGTTTCAAAAAATTTTATTGCATAATCATTGCATGAATTCTGTGTCAAATCAAGGCATGAATTAGATCCCATTTTTAGGACTTTGTGCACGGCATCGGATGTTTGAGGGTCGTGGTCAATGGAGAGCCCCTTTCTTCTTGCAATGCAAATGCTTGCCCAACAGATATTATACACTGTTCTAGGTCTGCCACCGAATTAGTATACCGTTGTGAAAAAGAAAATACCAGCATAGGTTAGAAATTGGGATTAATTTCTTCTTGTTTTCTTTCTTCTATGGAATGTGCAAATGAACTTGGAAAGAGGATTTAAGGCCGCTAATATTAAAAGGCAAAATTCTTTTAATACAATGCAGGCATCGGATGTTTGAAATTCTGAAAGAAAGTTAACTTGGACTGGAATACAATGCATCCAAAGTTCTTTTTCTTTTGAAAGAAAACAAAAGGAGCTTTAAAAATGCGGTGAGCGTGGATCGAACACGCGACCTTCAGATCTTCAGTCTGACGCTCTCCCAACTGAGCTATCCCCGCTGCTGTTATTAATAGTGGCAGTAATGAAGTATATAACCCTTGTTCCTTGCCCCTTGCCTAGCAGGACGAAGAGAACTTGGGTTTAAAGCAGATGCATGAAAAGGCTTCAATATTATTCCTCTGTGGTTGGTGTTGCATAGACTTGGTCGTAGTGGGATCATCGTTGAGACGTGGGGAAAGGGAGTGAATCGCCTGGTCCGTCATGACTTGGTTCCCTTGGCAGATGATCTTGATCTCACAGCCATCTGGTGCAGCTTGAAGTATCTGATCAGCTATCCCGCTTCCTTTCCCAGAAATCAATTTCCTATTCCAGAAGATGATGGAGTTCATTGACGAATCACGAATCACAAGAGACCAAGTAAATAAATGAAGTAATGAATTTGGTGCATGGCTGGCTGCACCTGAACTGAATGCATATATTATTAATTACCTTAGATTGGATTTGGTAGTTCCAAGTACTAGCGTTGTTATGTTGAGAATAGGGATAAGGTCTAGAATAGCCCGTGCGATCATATCACTTTCAATCAGCACAGTGTCAACCTTAACATTTGCAGCGGAGCATTTGTCAAGGAACTTGTGAAGGAGCTCTCTCCTCTTGCCTGTTTCTTGGGCCATGTAAGTTTCCACCTGTTGTGAACTCACTTGACTCTTTGGAAGCTTTCCCACTATAAATATATTCAATTCCAACACAACAGATCATATTATACATACAGACACAGACACAAATGCATATGATATATCATATACGTACGTACTTGGTACTTGGTTGGTACTTGGTTGGTACTTGGTACTTACATGGACTTGGAATGAAGTGGATCTCCGGGAAAACATGAATGAGATAGACGGTGGTGGATGAGGGGTCAGCAGCGTGCTTTAATGTCCAGGTCAGCGCCTCCATGCTTGACTCGCTTTTACCGACTCCCACATAAACGCTGTTGCTGCTTCTATGATCATGATGATTATCTGTATAATCTTCCTTGATGGATGGCATGGGCAGGTATCGTTTGTTCCCAAAAAGCTCTTTGATCTCCCTTGGGATATCATCGGCCTGGGTTGATCTTCTTGATGAGGATCTGCTGCTTGAACTTGAACTTGAACCAACCTCCTCCTCATCATCCTCCTCGATCTCGCATGATGATATGTTGCAGCTGCTGCTACGGTAGTAATACTCATCATCATCATTATTACTACTAATCCTCTTAATTTGATCATCATCTTCCGACATTTTCACTTTTCACCCAACTGCTGCTCGTCTTTTTTTTTTTTTTTTTTTTTTTTTTCTGGCTACCTGCGCTCACAATATCTCTTTATTTATTTGTGGTGGTGCTGCTGCACAACCACTGTACATATATATATATATGTTTGAATTTTGATATACTGACAGATGCTTTGTTTGACCGCTTCACTTTGCATACGAAACGCGCATGTATAGGGTTTATTCGTATAATTCAGAGGGAATCGCGGCCGCTTATCACATATATTAACAAGGCTCGCTATTGAAAAAAGCACAACCAAAGCAATCTAGTGTATACATACATACATACATACATACATACATACAGGAACAGGACCTCATTATTAATATTGAAAGGATGTTATGATTACAATCAATTCAAACTTGGCATTGACAAGTCAAGTCTCTCATTACAAATTACAGTTTGTACATTTACATTGAATTTTAGGCGACAGTGACATGAATGACAAACTTTGATTTTCTTGTTCTATCACAAGACGAACGTAATGCTACTACTAATATCTGGAGTGTAACTTCTAGGAAGCTTCCTTCCTCAACAACAACAAACAAGAAGAAGAAAAAGGTACATTGCAGCCCCAGCCTATCATTTATGGGGAGAATCACCTCTAATGTGCTTCTTTATATAATTACTTTAAATGAGTTTAAGTGATTCTAGACAGAAGCACTTTCCATACACTTCTCAATAAAATTATTTAAAATCACTTAAAAGTAATTATTTGAAAAAATAATTCTCCATAAAACTGTTTTTAGGATTATCTAAAATTACTCCAAAACGAGTCTATTTAACAAGTTAAAAATAAACCCAAGATTAAGACTGTATAACTTCAGACAGAGGACCAATATAAATAATAATAATAATAAGTAATTTATTTATAAAATAAAAAGTAACCCAAGACAAGAGTAGTCCTCTTTCATCACTCCCCAATTGATAAAACACTCCCCAATTGATAAAACACTCCCCAATTGATAAAAAAGAAAAAGGAAAAGAGAAAGAAGAAGAAGGATGGCATTAAACGTGGCAGAATTGTGATCAGATCAGATTGGAATCTTTCAGTTTCAGCAGCTGTTTGGCACAAATTAAATGCCGCGTCGCATTTGCATTGGCTTTGGCTTTGGCTTCCTCCCATTTTTGGACGGTGCATTCCTCCAGAGTCTCACAATCTCACACAATAAGTTAACAAAGTAACCATATCCATCGGGATCCCATCCTCCGTCTACATGAAGAAACCAACCAAGTCGTATCCGACGGCAACAGATAGATCAAGCAATGTGGGACCCAATATTTTGTATTTGGGGTAGGTGGCTGGCTGGAAGGAGTGAAGGAAAAAAAATAAACTTGAAATTAGCAAAACTCATGAAAGATTTTTTGTTAAAAAAGTATCAGAAATGGTGAGTTACATTTTGTTGTTCCAACATAACAGATTATTTTGAGGCAAATAAAAGAGAGAAGAGTGGGTTATGTTGTTGAATTTCTGACTGAGGAGGGGTTGGGGAATAAATGGCTGGGCACGTAGGCCCGCCTTTGTTGAATCTCGACTCGAGTCTCTCTGTCTCTCTGTCCTTGTTGTCTCTCATGACATTGTTGACCCAAAATAAAAAGTCTTTCTCCTCCTCCTCCTGAGTCCTGAGCCTGACACGAGTGTTTGTCTTTTCCCTAATAAATCTATCTCATTTAATAAGTTTAACAATAACAAATTACAAATTACAAATTACAAATTACAAATTACAAATAACAAATAACAAATTACAAATCGTTGGTTGGTCTTCTGTTGCAGTAAAATCAGAGTCAAAAAAGAGAAGCAAAATAAAACTGGAAGAAGGGTGGTCCTCCTCCTCCTCCTCCTCCTTTATTACTTTACTAGTAAATTAATACGCTTTTCTTTTGAATTGCTTGCTTTAATTAATATAAATTAGTATTAGCAGGACGACCTCTGCCTTCTCTCATTCTCATTTTCAGCTTTTATTTAAATTTTTTTGCTCAGCAACCGAAAAACAGATTCAGAGACGGACACAGAGCGAAATTAAAGAGAAATGGGGATCGTTTCTCAGGAAGCGATTAAGCAGTTCCAAACTTTGATGGATCAAGGTCAGCTTTCTCAGCTTTCCCTTTCTCTTTCTTCCTTTTTTACTGTTTCTCATTTTGTTTCTCTGTTATTTGCTGGATTTTTGAGTAATGGCAGTTGATGAGCCACTCAAGAGAACATTTCAGGTTCGCATTTTCTATTACCTTCCTACTTTCGTCTCTCCGATCTCTTCTCAGCTCAAACTCAAACTTACAATTCTTCTGCTATGCTAATGCTATCTACTTTCTTTCTCTAATTTATTACTTCCTTTTTTTTAATCGACTTCTTTTATTTAAACTTTTTTTGTGGGTTGTCAATGGCTTGTGTTTTGCCAAATTGACATTTGCTGCCATCCCCAAAGGGCCAAGGCTCAAAGCATGTTTACTGCAGTTTCCAGTTTAACATCACCCCAAAACTCACAAATCTAATTCATTGATATTAGTAACATCAACTAGGCGGCTGCTATTTGGTTCCACATCATGGACATTGTCTTTATCATTTCTTCTCTTGCTATTTCATGGCAATTGACCTGCCCAACAAATGCTTGATTTCAATTTTGAGCTCTACTGGATCTTTCGGGATCATACTCATGCTTTCCCTTCTATAATATATTTTCCCCATGTTTTTCGAATTTTGGATTTAGCATAAAAATTGTTTCCTGGTTTATATAGAATGTTCATCAAGGATATCCTCTTGAGACTTTCGGCCGTTTTCTCAAAGCAAGAGAATGGAATGTCGCCAAAGCCCATAAAATGGTAACATGCAGCTCTTTAGCTTCCCAATTTTACCTAATGAAATCCTGTCCACTGTCAGCGCACTTCTTTTTTTATATTTTTAATTGGTGAAATGATATCTTTTTGATGTTCCAGTTGGTAGATTGTTTAAACTGGAGGGTACAAAATGAGATTGACAATATATTGGCCGTAAGTTTATCCTATTCCTGTACTTGCCTAGCATTTTGGTGTTTTTCAGTGATTGAAAAATTACCAATCTTATTTATACATGTGCTGGTCTCCAGATGCTGACATTTTTGGAGTCTTATTCCTCCATGCAGAAACCGATTGTTCCAACTGAATTATACCGGTCAGTACGAGATTCACAGCTCATAGGTCTTTCGGGTTACTCAAGAGAGGTGCTCATCCTAAATTAAAACTTATCTGTTTTTGGTGTTTACATTTTCTTTTCAAGACCATGACAGTGTTGACGATTTCAATCCTGCAATCTTTTGCTCCATGGGAATTGAACCTTTGATAATAATGTCTCTTGTACCAGTGATTTATTTATTTATTTATTTAAAATTTGTGTGCTGTAACATGTTTAACTCATTCTTCGTTTCTCTTCAGGGTTTGCCAGTCTTTGCCATTGGTGTTGGGCTAAGTACATTTGACAAGGCATCTGTAAGTTTTAGATTTAAATGAAAGACCATCTTGTCTTATAATTGAAAACAATTATTGAATTTGAATCATCTACTTCTGCCTCTTTATCTTGATGCTCAAGGTCCTTGAGTCCTTACAATCTTTGAGTAATATTTTTTTATTTTCCATTGCAGGTTCACTACTATGTGCAGTCACACATTCAAATTAATGAATATCGAGATCGTATAATTTTGGTGAGTATGGGATCTTGAATCTCTAAGCTTTCACAAGTCATTTTTCTGACCTGTGTGTTTGGTTGTAGCCTTCTGCATCGAGGAAGTATGGTAAGCCTATTACCACCTGCGTGAAGGTTTTAGATATGACTGGTTTGAAGCTCTCAGCACTAAGCCAAATTAAGGTACAATATAACCAGAAGTTTATTTGTTTATTTGTTTTCATTACAGTTGAGACTATCTTCTTCTTTCCTATCATAAATACAGATGACAAATCTATTTAGGTTTGTCCAATGTTCCTTAATTAAATTTTATAACCAACTTAAATTAGGTTGATTATAAGCGTGAAGATTCTACTTTGTATGTATCTAAATGAGTTCTACAATGTAAACCATGTAGCATTCACTACTTTGTATGTTTTATGCACGTGCAGTTATTGACAATTATATCAACAATTGATGATTTGAACTACCCGGAGAAGACAAATACATACTACATTGTAAATGCCCCATATATATTCTCAGCTTGTTGGAAGGTTAGTCTTCACATTGTGTTCTTTGTGATATCATGTAATCTGTTGTGTCCTGTATAACTGGGTTCGTCCCCACTTTGTTTATTGCATGATCGTTATTGATCTTTAAGCCATAGGGAGTATGGTGCTCATGTTCTTCTAAAACTTTATATATTTTAGATGCCCTTTTGGAATGGCAGTTGTATAATTCTTGGACTGTTAGCAGGTTGTCAAGCCCCTTTTGCAGGAGAGGACAAGGAAAAAAGTGCAGGTGTTGTCTGGTTGTGGTAAGGATGAACTGTTGAAGGTAAGATGTTTTCCCTATAATGCTTGAAGTTTTGAGAACTTGAATGTTTATGAGTTCTTGTCATATTTCTCAAAATCATCTTTGAATAAGTTGATTTTGATATCTTTAGTAATTTCATTTGGCAAAGTCAAAATTCAAACGGACTAATCTTGTAGTTGGATTTGATGTTTGTGTAGATAATGGATTATGGATCTCTTCCACATTTTTGTAAAAGAGAAGGTTCGGGATCATCTCGGCATTCACAGAATGGAGCTGAAAATTGCTTCTCCTTGGACCACCACTTTCATCAACAGCTCTGCAACTACATCAAGCAGCAATCTTTGATCAAGCAACCTGTTCACCCAATGAAGCAGGGTTCTTTTCATGTGGATGTACCTGAGCCAGCTGCAGAAGGAACACAGATTGCTAAAACGATAGAATCTGAGTTTAACAAGTTTGGTAATGGGAATGGGCTATCTGACTCTCTAGATGACCTCAAAATCAATGGTGACTGAAACCACAGAGCTTGGTGCCTTGCAGACTTGCAGTGATGAATCTTACGCCTTTGTGCTCAGTCTAAAGCTGCGGGACAAGGAATCTTTGCGTTACTGGTCCTACCGTTGCAATCATACGATATGATTGGTTGTAATGGTAGTTGCTCGCATTATCTACGTGAACTTCACAAGGGATATAGCTAATACAGTGTATGTAATATGACATATGGCTGCTGGATACTCAGTTCAGGCCTGTGCCGTGCGTAGCCTGATGTGCGTTGTAGTGCAGCAGCAAATTGTCATGTCATCTTTAGTTGCACAGTTCTAAATCATATACTAGTTGCGCAGATTAACCTATTTTCACCTTCAGCGATTTCTAAATATGTTTTTTTGACTGAATTATAAATCATGGAGGTAAAACATGTCAGTTTCTGTAGAGCCAATAAAAGAAGAAAGTATTCTTTTGAGTACTGAGATGAGATAACAAGCGATTTATATGTTTCCCTGTTTCTGAACCACTGAGACTCTTAATAAATAAGTTTTCCTGAATACACCAAAAATGGGATACTACGGTAGGCAGATGGGGAGAGGAGATACCTTATCATCTTTTCATTGCAAGATCAATTCTCCAAGCTTAGGCACTTGTGAAACAGAAACAGAAAGAGAACTTGGTGTTTCTCTCTCAATGATCTGCTCTTGTATCCTCCTACAAGTTAGAACTGAATGGAGAATGACCCTGATGACTCACCTGCCACCATTTGTTCTTCTTGACGCCGCTTGCGAAGTTCACCCTCCACCGCTGATTTTGCCGACTCTGCCATATCTGCTTTGCTCAATGCCATGTCTGTCGCAGTCTTGATTTCCTCTATCGCTTTTAAATTGGCCTCCAACTTTTTATCTACTTCCCTTTTTCTTACATTGATTGCTTCTACTTGGTTCATGCTCTCTGCCTCTTTCTGCTCAGCCAATTTTCTACATTCCTCGACTTTTGTTGTCAAAGATTCATACCCCTCCGATGATAGTTTGATCTTGCCGCCACTGGTCTCTGAATTTGAACAAGTACCTGCTTCCTGTGTCCCCCCGGATAAGAGCTTGAGCTCATCAAGGGCTCTTTTTTCTGCTTCTTTGGCATCTTTAGCTTCTTCCAGAGCGATTTTCAGTTTCTTCTCTGCTTCCTCTGCTACAACCCGGGTATCTTCAGCTTCTCGCTTCTGTTGATGAGCATTTTTCTTCATCTCTTCTGCTTCCAGCCTCGCGCTTTCAGTTTCAGATGAAAGCTTCTGGGCAGTTGAACTGTGATCATACTCATGATGACTAGGAGGTGACTTAAGCTGTGCCTCTGCCTCTTCCTTGGTTTTCTGTATTTGAGCAGTTAGTTTAGCAGCAAGAGATTCCATTTCCATTTCTTTATCCTTCAGTTCAGTTTGCTTCCTCTTCACATCCTCTAAATTCAACCTGAGGGAGTTCACTAAGCTTCGAAGAGAACTTTCTTCATCAGCAACTTCCTGCAGCGTCTTTGTGGCTTCATTCAGCTCCACAGTTATCACTCTCATTGAGTCCATTTCACAAGCGTGGGCTTTTTTCATTTCTTCTTGTAAAACTTCAATCTCTAAAGTTGTTTCCTCAAGCTTAGCCTCTAGACTTTCGGTCAGTTCGGGATCAACCTCTAGCTTCAAAGATAGTAATTTCTCTTCTACTTGTTGCTTAGCACTATTGTAAGATCGGAGGTGGGCCTGTTTTTCAGCCACAGCGTTTGCCTGCTCTTGTTGGGCCTGTTGGGAGGCAAGCTTTAGCTGTTCGATTGATCCCTGCATGGCTGCAACTTCCTTTGAGAGCTCATTAACCCTGTCTGAGTTAACGTTTGCGGAACGTTGAGCTTCTGCTGCCTGTTGGAATGCAGCCAGTTTTGCTTCCAAGGCGGCATCAAAGTCCTGTCGGATTTTGGTGAGCTCTTGCTTTGTAGCATCGAGTTCGGTCACAGTGGCTGTGTACTCCTTTCTAGCGTGGTCCAATTCGCGTTTCCAAGCTCCACCTTCAATGGGTTCTCTGGATTTGACCTCTTCCAGTTTCTTAGCCCGAATCTTGACTTGTTCTGCATCTTTGATGGCTAATTGCTTGGAGTCGCTTACAGTTTTGAGGTTGGTGTTGAGATCCTGCAGAGTTCTCTTAGCCTTTTCAAGCTCATTGAGTGCTCGAGCTTTTGTAGTTTGCGCACTCTCTAGTTGTTGCTTGATCTTGTTTAGTTCTTTCTGGGCCAACAGAAGCTGTGTCTCCTTGTCCAGTGCATGATTCTGACAAACAAGGAATTAATGAGCAGATTCATTCTTAATTAACTATGAGTTTGTTTAAATTATGACCATCATCACATTACCAAACAGCTAGCTAGCCTCCCTCAAGTCTGAAGGGTAGCTAGAGATGGATAGATGGAATTAAGTTAACATGGCCTACGGGATGAAAGGAGGAAAATAAATATATAAATTGAAGGGATTAATTGAGTTTGAATGTACAGAGTTACCTCTGAAGAAAGTTTTTTCTTGACGGGAGTGGCATTGGCAGGGGAATTGGCATTGGCATTGGCATTGGCAGGGGAACTGGCAGTTTTTACCCCTCTAGAAACGACCTCACCAAACAAACTAACAGCAGCTTTGACAGATTGGAATGGAGCCCTGGTGTCAACCTCTCCCACCTCTGCCCTTGGAGAACCCGAACCCGAACCCTTTTGCTGATCCTTTACACGGATATTCGCCATTTTGATTTCTCTTCTGCAAACATGCATGCATGACAGTGTCACAACATCAATTAGCATCACCAATTCAATCTTATATATCAAAATAATTGAACCAAATTCGACCAACCAGGGGTGGGAGTGGATGCCAACAAACAAGGTGTGTATATTTATATTATATATTATCTGCATCTTTTTTATGTACCAGCTATCTATGCATTGCAATATACAGAGTAGCATGTAGAGAATTAAACGGATGTTTTTAGTGTATGAGAAAGCTATTCATTAAATCAAACAGATGAGAGAGAGAGAGAGAGAGAGAGAGAGAGAGAGAGAGAGAAGCAAATTAACGAAAATATTGAAAACGTGAAAGCACGTACGTATGTAACACCGCAAAGAATAAAAGATGAAGTTATTGTCGAGTCAGAGGTGAAGGATCATCAGAAAAAGACTCTGAGAAAACCAGGCAGCCAATTCACGAATTAAGAAATTAGAAGGAACTTTCTGAAGAAACAAAGCTAGAATGTGATGGTGGTGACGGTGGTGGTGGTCCGGGTGTCAAAATTCTCAATTCTCAATTTCTGTGATTGAAGCTCCGGGTCCGTTGCAAACAAGAACAGGCCCAAAAGATGAGGTTCATTCAAGTTTTTGCCTTGTACATGATTTTACTTGTCCTATTTTAGCGGGAAGCAAAGAGAAGTATGCGCTAGTTAACGGTAAATGCCAACCGCTTAGAATTCAGAATAGACAGAATTGGCCTTGACTATTGCATTTCTCGCCATCTCTATCCCAAAAATCGAATGGAGATTTTTTTTTTCTCCTCCCACACGCGGAAAAAGGAAGAGAGATAATTTGTGGCATGAGTATCACAAAAAAACCAAAAACTCAGGAGATATTTAGACCGTTGACCAGCCATCACGGTGCCTGCCTGCCTGCCTTCTGTTCCTCCTTTTCCCACCGCTATAAGAAGCAGACCAATTGTGGTTTAGTTAGTTACATATCTCTTCACTTTGTTGTAGGGGTGGGCACGGTTCGGTTTGGACTGGTTTTTGCCTAAAATTAGAACCGATCCGGTACTATTCATCCGGTTTGATTCGGTTCGGTTTTAATAAAAAAAATTTCAAAAACTGTCCGGTTCGGTTTGAACCGGTTTCGGTCCGGTTCCGGTTCCGGTTCGGTTTGAACCGGTTTCGGTCCGGTTCCGGTTCCGGTTCGGTTTTGAACCGGATTATAAAAATTATTTTTTTAAATTATTTTTTAATACAATTCTCAACTGAAATATTATTTTTTTACTTGAAAATTAACAAATTACTCAATTTCATATAAAAAATAAATATTAAAGTAAGAAAAGAGAGATATTTTGACATTGAACTTGGATAAATATTAGGTTTTTTTTAGTGAAATTAAAAATATAGCATTAAATATAAATATATATTGAAATTATATATTTTTTTAGTTTCACCGGTTTGGTTCGGCCCGGTTCGGTTTTTGAAGACATGGAACAGGATCCGGAACCGGTCCAAACCGGTCCGGTTCGGTTTTTGACCGGTTTTTGACTTTTTGGTCAACTCGGTTTTTTTCCGGTTTGGTTCGGTACGGTTCGGCTCGGATTTCCGGTTCGCCGGTTTGAGTGCCCACCCCTACTTTGTTGTCTCTCCCCTCTTAGATGAGAGTTCGATAAAATTAAGAATGTCATGGAAATTTCATGCGATTGATTTTTTATATAACATGTTAGAAATTCTCTGTGCACAATGTGAATTTTGTATCGATATTATCGATAATAAGTCAGTGACGGTTCTAGAATTCAAAAATCAATTGAGCAAAACTTACGTACTAAACTCAACGGTACAAATGAATTTCATTAATAAACATAAAAAGATACACCTAATTAAAAAGGATGTAATGAGTCTTACCCTCAAATGCATCTTTATCCATAAATAAAAGTTCCAAAAATGCAAAGACTAAAACTAAAACCAAAAGTAAATGTAAAGAAAAATAAAATATAACTATCGATGCTTACAACTCTTAAATTCTTCAATTATCAATGCTTTATCAATATTATTAGAAAACTCTCTTTCATCCCTAATTACACCCTAGAATACTCAATTTTAAATTAAAACTATAATTAAAGATATATAGAAACTGGAAAGAGAAAGAAGATGCTAATGTCGAGTAGCTAAAAGATAGAGAAACAAGCTGATGTCGCATAGCCCAAAGAGAAGGAGAGAGAAGATATAAGACCACCTGGATGGGCAGAGAAGATATGATGTTACCGCTTTTATTTTATTTTTTTTATTTTGGACTGAGCTTATAACATATGTAGGTTTTTTTTGTCTTTTATTAAATTTGGGCTAGGTGGACACCCAACCTATCCTGTGCACAGAACCGCCCCTGTAATAGGTTGATATGTTATATTATTAGATATCGACAACATATAACATATCAACAATCCATCCTTTAATAAAGGACGTACAACATTTATCGACACTCCAAAAACGTTATCTTTGAGTTTCTCTCCTCAACATCACTTGGTTGTGCTAGTAATAATTTACAATTTCTCTCTCTCTCTCTCTCTCCCATTTTGTCCTTTTTCTTTCTAAAACGAAGTCCTTCAATTCAAGGGGGGCTTGCGTTTTATCCCATTCAGATTGTTTAAATGCAGTTTCAAATTTCAATTTTGGTGGGAAGGGAATCTGCTTCATCTTATTATTAGCTAGTAAGTAATAATATTAATGTTTGGGTTGGCATGCACTCTACAATTCAGATGGATGTTCATTGATTCAGAAAGGAATAGAATAGGAAACCACATTTACTTCCCACCAGGCATTGCCATCTGATTTCCAGCAAGTCAGCAACTCAACTTTCTTGTACAAATGGAGAGTACGGTAGTGCATATGAACTGTTCTCCCCACCCCAAAACAATTGTCCATTTGGCATACTCCATGCTAGATGAGTTCGTGTTACAGCAACATTGGGTGGTGGGGGTGGACAGGGGACATCAAATAACACCGAAAGCGTGACAAACCGAACCAAAAACAAACAAAACAGAGCATATATTTTCTTAATAACATCTGATACAGACCTCCTTATTGAGGAAGAAAGTTCAAACAATAGAGGCCAAATTCTACAACATTATGATGATGTGACACAATATATTATCACAACGAAGAACGCGCCACCCTTGTAATTGACCTGCCAGATGCAAACTTCTTTAGTGACTTGTTGAAGTTAGGAACTCAGAGGCAAATATCAAAATCACGCATATGCCTGAACAAATTGAAAAGTCTTACATGAGCTCAAGAACAAGGGCAGATGCTCCCCCTCCTCCATTACATATGGCACCAACCCCATATCTCCCCTTTTTATGTCTCAGGACCTGCAAGAACATTACTTTCAATTCAGGCACACCAGAAATTAACAAATCTATTTGACCAAAAAATACAAAAACAAAAACAAATATATGGAAGAAGCAAATAATCTAGATGCAGCTTCCATTTCTTACAAAAAAAGCCCCATCTCCCCAATAGTTTTACCACAGATGAGAGATGGACAGCTAGCAGCAATTTTCAAATCATCAAGCACAAAAATTATAGACAGAAAAAAGCAATGAATTACCCCTAATAAAGTGACCAAGATACGAGCTCCACTGCATCCTAACGGGTGTCCCAAAGATACAGCTCCACCATGGACATTAACTTTCTCCTGAATTCATAAGAAAGGCAAATTGGAAAAGAAAGTGAAGCTGCTGCAGATACTAGGGCAAAAGGACGCACAGCAAAAATGTAAAGTGAAAGAACAACTAAATTGATCTGCTTTACATCAATTTCGATTTAAATAATTTTCAACGAAGACTCACAGGATTAAGGCCAAGCAGCTTTTGGTTGGCAAGAGCGACCACCTGCCGAGATTAAAATACGTTTATACAGTAAATGCTTAATAAATCAGAGCCAAGTTATATCATATAAAAAACATGAATTCTTACAGAAAATGCTTCATTTATTTCATAGTAATCAATTTGAGAAGCTTCCAAACCAGCATTTGAAACAGCCTTTGGTATTGCAAGGGCTGGAGCAGTTGTAAATAACTCAGGTGCCTGTCCAGAAAATATTGTTTCAGTATTAACACAATCTGAAGTCCAGCAAACCAAGATAAACGAGAATGTCATTTCACTACCTGGGCTGCATCAGAAAATCCCTTAATCTTAGCAATTACTTGTAACCCAAGTTGACGTGCCTTCTCCCCACTCACTAGCACTAATGCAGCTGCACCATCACTGCCCAATAGAAAAGCACAGCCCATAATGCATTGAAGATATGAAATTTGCACCAATATTAGAAGAAATTACAGAGAGAGGGAGAGAGAGAGAGAGAGAGAGCGAGCACCTTATGAGAGAAGCATTCCCAGCAGTAACAGTACCCCCATTCTTCTTAAAACTTGGTCGAAGCTTCCTTAATTTTGCCGCATCAAACTAGCAAGGACAGTTGTAAGCAGAACATACAAAGAATTTTTTTTTCCTAAACCTCAAAAATCATGACATTGAAGTTCAAAAGTTAGGGTAAAGGAGGAGGAGAAACATAGTGGTTACAAGAGGTAGAGCTCTGACTTCTTCCAACTTGAGATTGGAAGTGCAACCAATCCAAAACGCTCACTTTTCTTGTCTATAAATTCTATGATACTGGTCAAAATTGTTCAAATCCATATATAGGTAATATTTTTTTATCACTTAAAACTCAGCAGTTTTGGAATTCTGATCTGAAAACTAAAACTTCCTATTACTGCTTTGAAAGAAATATATTCTATATAAGTTCATCCCATATTGTACTTACTGTTTTTAAACCGTCATCCTTGTCAACAGTTAAAGAAGGCTTTCCTCGTCCCCCAGGACGTTCAACCTACAACAGGAGATTGATAATGAACAGACATTTTATAACATGCTGAAACGTTTCTGCTGTTCAGCACAGAACTAAATCATACCGGAACAATTTCCCATGCAAAGAGACGAGCATCTTGTGCAGAAGTTCCACGCTCAAAACTTCGAATAGCATAAGAATCCTGCAAGTAAACATTGATATAGCCCAATGTTAGAGGTCACTAGAAACAATAGTTGGTTAAACATAATATGCAAAGGGGGTGTATATTTTAGAGCAGAGCAATCTCTAGAGAAATATTACCTGCTCTTCCCTTGAAATGGAATGTTGATCAGCACACATTTCAGCACAAACTCCCATTCCAAAGTCATTATAGACATCCCAAAGACCATCTTTAAGCATGCCGTCGACAATAGTATCATGTCCTAATCGAGATCCCTGTCTGTTTACAAATTAGACATTTTTCCGAACAAGCCAAAAGAGAACTCATATGTGTACAAATGAAGCTTAGAAAGCACACTGAATGGCCAACATAAGCGTAAGTTAGATTCTTCAAGTGGCAGCTATTTTAGCAAGAAAGCCTGCAATTTTGATGAATTGTTACATACTTGAGTCAGTGGGAAAATCCCCTGATTACGATTTATACAAACAGACCTGTCATTTGTCACTAGAAGAATCGTTGTTCAAAGTATGGGATTACAAAGAAAGAAGCATAAAAAGAAAGGGGAAAAAGGCTTAACCTGGCAGCAGGTAGATACTTAGGTGCATTGGACATGCTTTCCATGCCACCAGCCACAACGATATGGTTGAGACCCAGCTGGATGGTTTGTGCAGCTAGCATTGTGGCTGATTAAAGAAGAGAGAGAATATTTCCAGCACTGATCAGTGAAGATCAGAGAAGTTGAATAGAAGAGGTAGAGAGAGAGAAAGGAGGGGAGCGACCTTTCATGCCAGAAGAACAGACTTTGTTGATAGTAGTGCAAATGACAGAGTTGGGTATGCCTGCACCCAAAGCAGCCTGTCTTGCAGGAGCTTGGCCTAAATTGGCGCTCAGAACATTCCCAAAGAAGACCTCTTGTACAAGGGATGGATCCAAATTTGCTCTCTTAAGAGCGCCTAACATTTTATATATTTTTTGTAATTATTATGGACAAGATAACCATTTCATTCGAATCAATCACATTATTATATTCACGGCCATCCATCAGAGAAGAGAAAGCAGAGCTGCAGAGGGTAATTAATTATGAAGAATAGATAGAGAGAAGTTGTTTCATACATCGAATAGCAAGAGAGCCAAGTTGGGTTGCTGTGACAGATGAGAGGGAACCCAGGAATCCTCCCATGGGCGTACGTGCGACTCCCACTATGCAAACATCTGAACAAGACAAGACGCCAAAAATCGAAACAAAAATATTGAAGCAGAAATTAAACAAGAAATGAAGCACTTAATTGAAGGAGTGTGTTTGTTTACCTCGAGGTTTAATAGATTCAGAAGAAGATGGAGACATCATGAGAGAGAGAGAGAGAGAGAGAGAGAGAGAGAGAGAGAGAGAGAGAGAGAAGGATGGAAGGATGGATCTCGGTTCTTTGTGTGTGGATTTTGATAGCAAACAAACAGAGTTGGTTGCTGCACGTCTTAACGTCGTCGGGCAAGGAAAGGAAAGCTCAAAGGAAGAAGAAAGAAGGAATGAAATTCGGATGAAGTTTTTGAGAGCGTTTATTCTATTTTAATTGATGAATGAGGAAAGACATGTTATTGTTATCCTTATCATGGATCGACAGCGCTGAGGATTTATTTATTTATTTATTTTCTTTTTTCTGGTTTACGTTGGCAATTTTGGCGCCATCATTGCATCATCATTTATCGCCAGACTGCCTGCCTGCCTGCCTGCCCGCCCGCTTCGATACATCTGAATGATATCAGCATCCAACTTTATCATTTTACGCCGGGAACCGCAACAACGCGGCTGCTGTGCTCTGCTCTGCTCTCTTAGCCTCTTATGACTTGTTTATCATAAACTAAACTAGTTTGGTCCTCAATTACTTACTGTTCGTTCGCTCCTCATAGTTCCATTTGCTAACATTAATTTTAAAATTAACATTTCAAGTCCAAAGTCACCTCACCAATCAGTTAACAAGGCTCAACAAAATGGTTGGTGCTGCCGTTGCCATATATGTTCATGGCACGAGTTACACACCAACCGCCCAATGGGAGTCCAAGTCCAAGTCTTCGGGAAGTCGATGGTACTTGCTTAAGACTCACCAATCAGTTAAGAAGAGCCTGTGGTGACATTACAAGATTGCTGAAACTCAAAGTTAGGGCTCTTCCGTATTAATCTGGCACTGGCTGCTCAGTACGGATTATGGAAGAGGCCATGCTTGCTAACATCAGGAAACAAGGTTTATGGCACTCATTTTACTTAAGACGGAGGGGCAAAAAGCCTACTACACCAGCCAAGCAACAAAACAAACACACAAAAACACTAAATTGCAAAGCCTGTTACCCAAATTAAGTACGTGACATAGCAGACGGATACAGACATCCAAAATCTTCTTAACTAATCGACAAAGCTATACATTACTCCTCTAGGACAAAGTACCAGTGTCAAGTTAACTCATCGCACCAGGGTCTTCAAGAACCCATCTGCAGACAATACGCAAAAGAACACGATGAGCAATCATTCTCTTCTCAATTTCTAACCCTAGAACCCATCAGACACATACCTGAATGTGAGGTTGATACGAGTTGCCTCTACCTTTGTCCGCTTAGGCACCGAATGCATCCAATCCCTTTGAGTGTAACCTCTCATCACCAATAGCGATCCATGCTTAAGTGTGAAAGAGTGCTGATCAGCATGGTTCCTCTTTAATCGCTTACTTTTAGGTTCTTGATCATCTCTGCTTTCTGGCATTCACACCAAAAGACAATTATACCAACGCAAGTTCAATTGTTGTTTTATGTTTTGACATAAAATTTTTTTTGTAGTGAGAGATGTTCTAAATGGGTCCTGGGCTTCTAGTCGTGCAGATGGAAACCTGCTGCAAATTATAATATTGTAACTATGTGTCCATCCGGTTAACTGTCCACTATACATGCACAACAAAGGATAAACCATAATAAATGGAGGAAACGGTTGATTGAATCATACGTTGGCATGTTTTACTGGGTTTCTTCTTCAAGAAGAACTCACGTTCGCATCCAAGGGATAAGGACGCGATTTCAGGAGTTGATCCATAAAGCTTCTCATCATCAGAATGCCAACCAACATAGTCATTACCACCTTTATACCTATTTAAGATCAAGCTATTAAAACTGCTGCCAGGAAGAGCTTTATGGACCTAACAAGGAAGATAAATGAAGACATGATGAGCCATGGCACCCTAGTAGTACGAGTTACCAGCAAGGATGATGGAAAATGAATACTAAAGCAGAACAGTCTTATTACCGCTTCCAAGATTTGCTTAAGTGGTGGATGATCATCCCATGAATAGGCATGAGGCTGGTAGCCGCTGTAAACCAATTGAGGGAGCCCTGGGCTTGCTACATAACATGTATCTCTAGGCTGCAAAATACCCACCCATAAATAATATTGGTTTGGTTGGGTTGGGTTCCAATCAATCCTCAATTGAAGGCATGTAGATTCATAAACAGTAGTTAACACCAAGCTCCAAAGAATATTACTCATTTCTTACAGAATTACCAATATTTTGCAACAAGTGAACAATTCAGAAGACCCAAATAGTAATAATTGATAGAAAAAATGGCAGATTTGTACAGAAATTACATCACAGAGAGAGAGAGAGAGAGAGAGAGAGAGAGAGAGAGAGAGACCTGGAGGCAGGAACGACCGAAGACGCGAATGGTGGGTCTGGTCCAGGGGATATGGGTGTGGAGGTAATCGAACCATGTCCAAGCCTGATCGAAGCTAACGAACCTTGGGACGAACACAACTTCGCTTCCATTGCCCAGAACTAGCGTCTGTCTTTTCGCCTTATTCTCACTCTCATTATTAGGGCTTGGGTTCGTCGCTTCACCACCCACCGTCACCGACACCTTCAACTTCCTCAAACTCATCGTCGACTACGATTTAGGCGCCAATCCAATCATAATACGACATCCCTTGCCTTTGTTTTTAGTCGGTAGGATTAATAATACGACATCCCTTTACTTCATATATTCGCTACTTACTTGAGTTGAGTTGGGTCTTCAAAAGCCCGATGGGCGTCGATAAAGTTACCAAAGGGGCCATCAGCCAGCCATGTCTTTGTGTTTATTCAACCTATTCGAATCTCACAGGATGTAATTATACATTTACTTAGACCAGTTGATTAAGATAGGATGTACGCCCCATTGCATTTGATTCCCATTTTCCGTAAAATAGAGTATTTTTAACTCTCACTTTTTTTAATATAAAAAAAAGAAACAGTGTTGTGTTTGAACTTTGAGGAGAGGACTGTGAACCAGCAATTGATTCATAGTCATAAAACAACATGAAGCATACATTAGCCATTGGCTCTATTGCTGATTTTACAACATGCTTTCTCTTAGCTCTTTCGTTTCAGTTGACGTGAGAAAATATCCAGTCGCTAATTTTTTTTTTTTTTTTTGTGTGTGGTGGTAAGCAAAACCTTGAGGGCATGTTTACGTATCAGTAATGGGTATGGGAGGAAAGGGAATGATTTCCATTCCTGACTTCCCCTGCGTTTACTTGCAATCAGGAATGAAAAAATAAGTGGGCCCCACCTCAAAATCCGTAATCACATTCCCTCAAAACTAGGTATCAGATCGACTAGGGGGGACTAGTCGATACGATTCCCATTCCTGCTTTCTCTTATTAACTTCCAAAAATACCCTTACCACTTTACTATAATTCCAAAATAACTCAAACCCTAAAAAAAATAAAAATACACGCCAGAAGGAGTTCAAACAACTCAAACCCTTAACGTTACAACACAGCCTCCCTGGAGCAGCAGAAACTATGTAAGTCACTCCATCTATCTATCTATCCCTCTTACTCATTAATTCAAAACCCCTTTTCCTATAGCTTTTGGTTTTGGGTGAATTTTATATATGTGATGTGGTGAAAATGTGTAGGGCATTTTAGTAATCAAATTAATTTGGATTCTGATTCATGAAAATTAGTAAACAATAACAATGGGAATCAACCCCATTCCTTTACTAATTTCGTATGTTTAGTAAACAGCTTAATGTGAATGATTCTTCCCATACCGATTCAGTAGTTCCCCGATTCCTAAATTATCTGATTCCTTACTTTCTCCATTACTGATACGTAAACATGCCCTGAGTTTCTGCAAAATTGAAGAAGAATTGGATTGCAGGCAGTAAGGCAGTTTTTGGCTGCCACTGAAAATAACATAATTTAAGCTCACCCCACCATCATCCATAAGTTCAATATTACATTTATACTTATACATGCACAGGATTTCAATTTCAACATACTTCCAAACATTCAAACCTCCAGCTTCCTACTTAGGCCATTACAACTTCATACTAGATCTATCGTAAACTACATTGCCAATCTTCTTGCTAATGCATGACCAAACTATAGAGATTCCAACTCCTCTCCTCATTGTTAGAGGTCTACAACTAAAAGCCAATAGTCAATTCCGCACTACCCTGAGGTTGCATCTGGATCTGGTGCATCAGTTAACTTGATTTTCAATTCTATTTCCCCTGACTCGACGTCGCAAAGCCTCAACCAAACACTCTGCACCACCTCACCATCTACACAAGTAATACAGCTTTCCCTAACTAGGCAGTTGTCACTATCTGGGACAACCTTCCTTAATGTTGTCTCGCCAGAAGAAACTCGTAAAATCTGTCTCAATCTAGCAGCAGAGACTATTGGCTGCAGACTGACGTGAGCATGTCCCATCTTATCATCTGTCTTCAGAAAATCTTTATCAAACACTTCCTACAGAAAAAAGAACCTCTGTCACATGTCATACGAGCCTAAAATATTAGTAATTTCAACAGCCTTTGCAAAGTTAACTTTACCAACTATATAATCAATCTACAGCAAATTACTCAGAAATGCGCATTTCAGAACAATAGAGAACGTTGTAAAATCTAACCCCAAGAAAAAAATAAAAACAAATCAAACTTACAAAGTTACTTATCTAAATTTGTTTATTTGCTTCCAAAAAGTAAATAGGATCCTTGATTCCCTTTTATCAGTGCCATGTTTTCAGGTTGCAACTTGACAAAATCAGAATTGAAAGAACTAAATTTGTACAAATTAAAGAAAAATACTGGTCTAATATTCACATCACACAGACTTCTACCAAACAACACAACATAATGTATTAACCTCATCAGCAGAATTGGCCACCTTCAAATTTCAAATGCCTAACTTACCAAATTTAGAACTCCAATAGGTTCGTTAAGGAAGAAGCTTAGCTCTTCATTCCAAACAGGATTAAGGCAACTGTTGATAACCTTGGTTTTCGCCACCTGGTACAGATTATACTAATGAGTCACTTCAAACTACCATTGTAGTAAAAACAATTTCATTCACATACAATGTGTGATACTCCAAACAGTTTTAGAGCTGCCTAAAAGAAACGCTCAATGATATTAATATATACCTATGCCTGATACATGAAATTTGAAGTACAGACAAAGGATATTCCAATTGTGCATACCCTGAAGTGTGTGCAATTGAGAACAACTACATTCTTAGCAGATATATAGACATCCAACCTGCATGTATGTATGTAAAAAATGTGCTTATCTCTGAAGTATAAACTCCTTAGTACCATCAATTGAGTAATTTGGTCTCGTGATAAACTAGCTGAAGGAATCACACATCAAGTCATAGATTATTCTGGCAAAGTAAAGAGTGAGTTAGATATGAAAGGTTCTCATTAAGAATGTGAGAATGTGAAGGTTTTCTAACTTTCCAATGCGGTCATAGTTGACTACAGCTGTACATAAGGTGTATTAGGAGGATTCTCTAACAAAGAATAACTCCTTTCCAGTTAAAAGGAATAAACACTAAAAAAGCTAGGGTGCCCGTTTCGTTATCGTCCCAATAGAATCTTTTGATTTAGCTTCAATAAGCGTTGAAGAGAGATTGCATAACTTTCCTTTCATTTAACATCTTTTGTACGAAATCCGATTCAATGTGGGATAAGAGGGAATTATCACTCATCCTTCCTAGAATATAAACACATGGACTTAGAAAGGAAGCTTACGAGGACAGCTACAAAATCCCCTGAAGAAGCAATCCACTTCAGCTAAGAGTGAAGTGCCAGATAGCTGTGTGTGTGCGTGCAGAACAAGATAAGTGTCTGTGCACACATGCGTGTGGTATCAAAAGCATATCCATGAAATTTTTATAAAAACAGTTATAAAAAAAGGACACCAAGTTCACCTGATTTCCCAATTTGACAACAACATAAGGATCGCTGCTCTTAAAATCCCGGATTACCAGTCTTTTCCCTTGCACGACTGTAACTTTTAGCAAACCCAATGAATCTCCCATAGTTCCCTTCCAGAGATGTGCCAACTTATAAACCAGGCCAAACCACTGCGCATAACTCGACATATATAACCAAGAGAAGTTTAAAAAGGGAAAATGCATGAGAGTGTATTCTCAACTTTTCAATAAAATTGATGGCCAAAGAGCGAAAATTCCACCAAAATACTATAACATTATGCACTTTCGTACTACTACTCAACCTTAAAACAGATCCAGCATTCACCCAGAGGGCGTTGAACCATACATTTACAAAAAGGCAGAAAATATTCCATGGCGTTTAACAGAATAGAGGTCTCTTGTGAAAGAAGAAGATCAAAAGCTCAATAAATGAAAGACCCAGTAATATAATATAGTTCACACTAACAATTCCGCAGGTCTGAAAAAAGACGTTTCCTTTAATTGAAGACAGTGCAAAAGTTGGGAAAACGGAATATGCAAAGGAGCAAAAAAGCAAAAAAAATTGATCCAAGCCAAATATACGAAACACTAGACTTAATACTCAGCTTAAAAGGTAAAATATTATGAATCAACAACGAACGTATAACATATGATTCTCTCTGTGTGAAAGGAAAAGGCAGAGGCTTTGCGTAAAAGTTGAAAAAGAAACAAAAAAAGAAGCAGCAGTTTTAGCAACCCGATTATCTCACATTCTATACTGATATTACGAATAAACTGAAAGCAAACCCCAAGAACATAACAAATACCCACCAGCTAGAGACTAGAGCTAGCTTACAAATCAACGGAGTTAATCCCTAGTCTACACTCACTTCCTCTTCTCATTGCTTTTTTTTTACTAAACAAACCCAAAAATTCAATTTATGTGGGAATTTGGAAGCAAGAAAAACAAAAACCAAAGACAGAGACACAGGAGCGAAGACAACTTACCAGATTTTTAAGGATTTGCTAGGCCTGTCTTATGAATATTGAATGTAATGAATAATGAACAAGAGCTTTATGGGTGTTGGCTGGCTTGTGGCTTTTGTGGCTTATTCACCGCCAAAATTAGACACAAGGGCCAGCGGGCTCGCTTAGTTACCGGCCACTACAGGTCGCCTGAGTAGTATGTTCATTGTTCAGCAATGGATGGAAAAGGCACGTGTCAGTCTCGAATTATTTTTACTTTTTCCCTTGCCTAGTCGATTTTTGACCAAAGCAACGAAACCAGGTCTCTTGAGTGAGTAGTGGGGTCTGAGCTGACTCTCACTGCCCACATCGTGGAATGTTTGCCTTATCCCTATCTTTAATAATTCTTTTTGAGTGATGTTAAACGAACTCTAAAATTAGCTAAATGCACCCTATTATCAAATTATTTATTGAATTACTAATTTATTCTAATATAAAATGACCAAAAAGGATATATTGAATTGTGAAACAAATAAAATTTTAATAAGTACACCTTACTCACTATATTCAACCCTTATCAGACATAGAAAAGTTTTCGTATTGCTTGGTGCTCAAGAATAACGCAGCGAGTACTAGTGTAGGATTGGTATTACGAAATTAAAGATTTTGATGAAACTCAAAATCTGAAAAGATGGCACAGATTCTTGTAAAAAGAAAAACTTAGTTTATGATTGGTATTAGAGTGTTGTACTAGGGCTATTTTTGGTAGTTAAATAGGGTATACTTAATTAATTTTACATTTTGATTAAAATATTAAGGTTAACCTAGATTATAAGGTGTACTCAATTAATTTTAGAATTCATTTAGCAGCACTCTTTTTTTTCCTTCTTCTTTCCTTCAGGCCAAAAGAAAGAAAAAGAAGAAAGAAAATAAATTCCTTTTCTTTTCTTTTTTGTTATATCATTGCAAGTGTCATTCGCTTTTTTTTTTTTTTACTAAAAAAAAAAACAAATTAAAACCGTGGTGCTGCACATGGTCGGTGAGTGGGTAAATGTAAATTTTTTCTTGGGTGCCTGCCCAATCAACGGAGATTTCCATGTGAACGATCCACAATTGCACGTGCACCAGAAAAGAAAAAAACAAATAAGTAGAATGATTACTTCTGGGATTAAGTTATGAAGGTTATTGGTCTTACTAGTCTTACTAAAATAGAATAGAATACTTTGACCCAAAAGCTGGACATGGACTTTCAAATTTCAATGTAATCTTATCTTATTAGTCTCAGAAGCTCTCGAGCAAATCCATTGGCTTGGACACACTCAACTCGGTTGCCCTTGGCTGGCTGACCCAGCTCAAGTACGAGGACCATGACCAATATCCGAGCTTGTTTTACCCACCCTAAAGCCCTAGTCCTATAATCTATTTTTCATTCTTGGAACACTTTTTGGAAGGGCAAACACGAGATTATTGAGAGTCCCCCAAGGCAAGAAAGAAAAACCAAACTGATCAGCATTCAGCATAGGTTAACATTAAGGAAATTACATGTAACCGAAGAAGGAGAAAGTTAAGTGAAGGGTTTAAGTTAGGAAGGATTCAAACAAAAATAACATGTGATTATCAGTGTCACGTCGTCATCCCTCCCACGTATAACTGTACATGTGGGGGCACCCCATTAAAGCACAAATAGTGGCGGTGGAGGAGAGGAGAGTAGAATAGAAGATGCAATCATATGTCAAAATCTATCATCAGCTCAGCTACCACTACCACTACCACTAGTATAGTAGAGTATACTACAGATGTAGAATGATATGCCCCAACAATGTTACACGCACTAACACCTTGTTTTACCTAGAGCTAGAGTGGGAAGCTATATATGCCTACACTGCTATTTTTACAATCTACAATCCAACCTCACGCCCAACCCAACTGCAGCTCATTACATTTATTAGCCTTTTCCCATTCTTCTTTTTCCTCTGCTTTCCACACCAAACTGTAAACGCCACCAGATTGCACTAGGATCTGCAGCCCCCGCCCACAGCCAAGCAAAGCTAAATGGTAAAAGTGGATTAGACCACTTATCGTGCTCGCCTTGAACCCCTCTTCACTACTCGATCCGTCCACTTGCTCTGCATCCAGAGGAGAAAAAAGACAATTAAAACCAACAACTAAGCTCAAAACACCACTAACACAACTTTTTTGTTTAGGGTATGTAAAAGCAAGGCTGGAGGCAAGTACAAGAGGCTCATCATCAGAAATTTCGGGATCCCCAGCATCATCAGGACTCGAAGGCTCTACATGGGGTTTCTCCTGTTTTATGGGGCTACCAGCACTGTCATCTTTTTCTTGATTCCCTTCAGAATCTGAAGGATCTTCCTCATTAGCCTCTCTTGAGCCTCTGCTGAGTTCATCTGCTTGTTTCTCTTCTGAATGATGTTCCTCCTCATTGCCATTTTGAGCATCTTGCTGTATATCTTCAGCAGGCCTCCCTTCAGAATCAGGATTCTCTTCATCGGATTCCTCAGTGTGATGTGGACTTTCTTCTGCATCTTCCAATCGTTTTCTTTTGGAAACTGACTTCACTTCCTTGTCAGATTCCCCCTCATCTGTCACATTTTCATCCACTTTTTCAACATCCTCTCCTTCTGAAGTATCTGCAAAAGAACAAATTGATTATCGACAAGCCAAGAAAAAAAAAAACTTCATAGTTGATGCTAGCTGGGAAACTTACACGCATTGGCCATGCATAAAAGATATGCAAACAAAACATTGAATCGATGCATTCAAAAAACATGTAAGAGTAAGAATTCTTACAGGTTTATCTCAACCTTTAGTGAGAATGTTGTCCCATTATAGATTGGTATAACACATGTATATCAAGTTGCAAACTTAAGAGAAACCTTACCCGAGTTCATTTCATCAACTTTAGATGTAAGGGTGGGCTCAACATTCGACACATCAGAATCCTCTTTGTCCCTACTTCCCCAATGATTCCTCTTTGATACGCCCTTGTCCAAGTTCTTATTCGGCGTTCTTCTCCCTTTAACTCTATAAAATCAGAGACCAATCATGTTTACAGTTTTTATTACAAGTGAAAATAAAAGTATCATATAAATGAGCCAGGGATGGAAAATTCACTCACGCTTTAATTGATTTCTTGTTCTGACGTGAACCACCTATGCCTTTACTTTTTTGAACAGGTGACCTGTAACAAATGACAGAGAAGAAAATTAAGATAGCATACCATAAACATACACGCCCCTATCCCATTAAAGCCCAACAAAGACTTCCCATTTGAGAAACATTTGCCAATCACTTTGAAGAACAAATACTTACAATTCTTTTGAAGGGGATTTCTTTGACGAATGAAATTTCTGTAAATGGGGAACATGTGTAATGGTCAGGATTATGTCATGACTCATTGCTTTACTGGAAATGTAAGTAGAACGATCAGCTAGAGAACAGAATTCTGATATATACTTTTCTCACCTTTGTGGGCTTGCGACCTTTGTCAATGAGCTCCCACCGTTCCTTTTCTAAGCGAAGTACTTCTACATCTCCATCCTCATATAGTATCTTCCATATGACATCAAGAGTGAAAACTATTTGTAATGCACATTTACAAGTAATCTATATATCCAAGAGATGATAAGGGAAAGAAGGTGCAGCTTACCACATGCTTCCTCTTTAACGTATCATAAGACTTCACTGTTCCTTCATAAAATCTGCAGATTTTGCCAGTAAAATAAGCCAAAGAAGTATTCTAGTGCTTCATTATGCACTAGCTAATAATCATATTGTTGCAGTTGCTAATATAATACCAAACTTTAAAATGAACGGAAAAGCTTTTTGGATATAATAAGGAACAAAAGGAAGAGCTTCCTTCTGTAATTCTTATCTGCATATTATTCTATTAGAGAACTCACTTCTTATCCATTGGCCACCAAACTTTTATTCTGCAACCAATCAAGTCTTCAACATCTTTTCCACCTTCCTTGAATTTGCACTAGGGATAGAAAAGGAAAAATGCATTCAGGAATGACATACTAATTATACCATGAAGGAAAATGTGCCAGTTTTAACGAGATCCCCAATGTAATGTTGGTTGAGGAGTCAATCAACTTACCTTTGCCAAAACAGGAATACTTTTTCTTTTCCTCTTCTTGATGGATCCTGCAGGAAACTTGAAGTCACTATTTGGGTCATCCTTGTCAGCCTCCAGCACATTAGGCTCCTGCAATAGAGGTAGAACATAAGTACACTAAAATGTTGAACAGCTAACAGAACCATGAGGGTACGTAATTTTGAGAGAGAAAAAAAGGTTGAATAGTAGGATTGCTCACGTCACGGTCACTAGCTTCTCCAACTTCATTTGCCTCATCATTATGACCATGGTCAGAGGCTCTGCCTTTACGTTGTGATGAGGAGGTAGCATTCTTCCGGATGCATGATACCAACAAATCAGACTCGGTGTTTTCAACCAATTTTCTCTGCATATAAATTTTATCTCTTGAGTTGGGATGAATCTTAGAATTCATGTCAATGGATCGAAATGGTAAGAAATGGTAAAAATTCTTACATTATGTGGATCGTCCCTTGAAGCACTTAAAGGAGACTTTAAAGTACTCCTTGCTGATCTGAAAGCACTGTGAGTGGATGACGACCTCCTCCGTTTAGGTACTGAGACAGATGTTTCATCACTAGCTTTTCTTTTGTTACCCTTTTGGTACTTTAGATCCATTAAATTCTTTTTTGGAGAATTTTCATGACCATTGCTTGGCTCAAATTTAGTAGGTTTTTCCAAATTATCCAAATTTATATCCCTGACCATTTTCAAGATATCAACACTATTTTCAGCATTCTCTGCATCAGCTGATGAAGCCTTGTTCTTTTTCACCTTTTTAGCCTTGGAATTCTGAGATTTTATGCGTTTAATAATTTTTCCTAAAGGCACCTCACTTCCATCTCTTTCACCGTCTTTCAAAAGCTCATCTTCTGCAATTTCTGAAAACCCCTGTTATGATGAAAGAAGCATCGCACAAGTTACTAAGAAGAACAATGATGCACCAAATATCACAGCATATTTCAAGAGAGTGTTAGTGTCCTTCAGCAGTATAATATACCGTTTCACTAGTCTCTAACTTAAGAGATTCAAAGTGAGCCAGCACATTGTCATCAACCAACCACGTTTGCCCTTCAGTGGCCTATCAAACACATGCATTATATTAATAGATATCACAGAAAACTGAGAATATGGCCCGAAATATCCAAATATGTAAAAGAAAATAACTTAATGTAGCTTAACATGAGTAGTTTAGCCACAAAGAATTAGACAGTCTGGGTCATTCGCATATCATGGAAGTGATTCCTTCTATAAAATGAAACAGCCTGAGTTTCTCTTATTTTGAAGGTTTTTTTTTTTTTTCCTTAAGTCATTGTTTTCAGTTCTTTTTTCAAAGTCATATTGTTTTGAGCAGTCCCGATCTCTTGGACTACAGGGGTCCAAGAGATTTGTGGTCACTCACCGTTGGATGTAAATTCAACGGTTCACTCACTCTTGCACTCCTTTTAAAAAACTTTTTTGAACAACACATAATCAAGGAGCCTGCTCTTGGTCATTACATGTCTTATCCAGCAAGAGAACAAGAAGAAGAGATCCCTTACCATAGAGTCATCTCCTTCTTTCTTTTCATATGGTTTGTACAGCATAGAAGGCAGAGGAACAGATGCAGGCAGTCCTTGTAAATCATTCTCCTTTGGGGCTAAGCGCTTGGTAATTGATAGCCCAAGGTCACAAATAGCATGTGAATTCTGGAAATTTGAAAATATTACATATGTAAGCTTGAAAATGGGAGGAGTCGTCAATTATTGAATATACTCGGAAAAACTGAATAAAAAAACACTATGAACAAGAAAAATTTCAACCTTTGACTTTGCTGAATCACATATATCTTCAGAGCACTTGATACTTTGAAAGATAGAGATTATAGCAGAAATGTCCTCCTTTTCAATGTTGCTAATAGATTCTGACTTGATATCTTCATCTCTATGCACCAACATAGACAGAATTAAGTGCAATTGCCTGAAAAATACAGAAAACAACAACTCAGTGAGAATGAGCATTGCCAATATAATAAATGCCAAGAGAGTATTAATAACTACAAACTCGGGGGTTAAAAGATAATCCTTCGCTTTTCTCAATCAGTCAAGCACCAAAACATATTTCACTTCCAGCAATTAGAAAGAATGCTATTTCACACGAAACAGTATCTACATATCCAACTAAGACAACATAATACCGGTATATCACTTCAAATGCTTTGACATCCTTGCATTCATCAATATTAGGACAAGAATGATGAGCAAGGGCATGAACCAAGTATGGCAGGATGTACTCCGGATAAGCAGTCAAGGAATTGGCATCAGATTGCATAGAGAGATGCCGCGCCTTTGTTTGGTGATACATTTGAATAATGTCAGCTAGATTCTGTTTCTCCTGCCATTTCAGCCAAAATCCAAAATTCAGCCAATAAACGCACTTAAACATGGATAACTTTGAATGAATCAAGCCAAGTATGGATACCTCTTGGAACTCCGGTGACTTTGATCCAAATATGTTAAAAAAGAATGCACAAGCATATTTTGCATCTAAAAGCCGGTCCTTTATGTATTGATGAACTTTGTTCAGGAATAGTTTCCTAGCTTGAGGGAAACTAATCTAGAAGACCAGAAAAAGAACAAATTAATAAAGATGAAAAAATTGACATCTAGCTGAATATGACTATTAAGAACCTGTATTAGGAAAAACAAAATTACAGCACGTAATACAGAAAATCTTAAAATGAAAGGTCTCCACCTCTGAAGTCTTCAAGGTTAAGTGGAAGACATCGACTGGTATTTTATGATTCCAGTGCCTTGACAGGTGAAGAACTGCCTTTGCCGAAGCAAGCCTCAAATGGGCCTTGTCAACTGAACTGTACATCACAAAAACTTCAAATGAAATTTGACGCCTCAAATTACAAGCAACAAACTGAGGTAGATTGATAAACCAGAAGTGAAAAATGTACAGTTTTTATATTACCTTGATTCTATGTCTTTCGATATTTCTCCACAAGAAAGAGTGTTTCTTAAGATTTCCAGCAGACCATCAATGCCAGACCCAGGGCGAACATGAGCATCTTTGACAGGCAAGTAGCTTTTCACTAATGTCTTTATCCCATATATCTACAGTTCAAACAAAGAAAGTACAATCCAATGTATAAGGAATTTGGCGAAAAGGTAATACATCAAAACAGTATCACTAGATTACACAATTAAATCCTGGAAAATTTGCATAAACATTCTTTTTAATTCCTTGGGGAGGATCGAAACTGAAAAATAAAATAAATTAAACCCAGATTATTCCATATGGTAAACAAAAACAAACATCTCTCCAAATTGACCAACCTTTAGCAAACAAAGCTCGCTTTTGTCATCCCACGACACATTTTTACTATCACCTGATTTCTGAAAAGTATATGCACAAAAACAAATTGTCATCCTGTCATAAAATCAAAAATATAACACAAAGTGCAGTTGCAGTGAGTTTGAAAAGCATACATTATCACATTTTAGAATCTTTTCTACTATAAACTCTTCAATTTCTTTCTCTCTTGTTTCAAAAACTGGCATTGCAGTCTGAGCTATACATCCCAGAGATTGTAGCACAGCAGGCAAATGCGTCTTCTCCTCCAGCATATCCACAAGCCTCTGCAAATTGAGAAACATCAACTTCCCAACTCCTAAAACTATCATGAAATTGTACAAATTAAGGGGATCTACTTGTGATGCATAAATTCATTATAATCTTAAACCTTGTATAAAACAGAAAGCGATTTAAGTCCATCATCCTTTGTTATCGCTGCAAGGGCATGTACAGCATACTTTGCCTGTCGTCGACTGCCCTCCAAACACAGCCTCTCCAGTATAAGGTCTATGGAACTGCAATAGAAAATTAGGGCAACAATGAGCAATATATACAAGGCGAATAATCTAAAAGTTACAACATTATAATAGTCGAACCTTGATGACACTGCAAGATGTTCCCGGATGGTACCACCAGCCTTTGCTAAAACATTCAAGACCCCTTCTTTTATAGTTTCATCATCATCTTTAAGCAAATTTACCAGTTCTTCTTCTGTCCCACTGAGTAGTAATGGACTAAAGCGTGCAAGAATCTGGAAATACATCAAAGGAGAATTAGGAACGTAGACTTGACAATACTCAAATAACATTGGCTTAAATTTTGGGGGAATAATACTACAAATTCTTGCTAACTATCATATATGAAGCCACACAAGATAATATTGTTAAGAACCTACTAATTCATATAATAGAGTATTTTGACTCAGGCAGATAACACATAAATACTAGAAAGCAAAAGCATAGATGAATATGGAACATAGTTGTTGTTGAGAAAGTAATGAGAGAAAACATTTTACAGATTTATCTACAAAAGAGAAAGTAAGAATTTTGTGTCATTACCACCAAAATATTCATGCAAGATATCTTATATTTCATATCTGCAGTAGATTTATGTACAGCAACCTCCAGAAGAATTTCCTTCACGTGCTCCTTGTTGAAAAGTAGATATGAACATTTCACAGAGAGCGTGCTAAGAAAATCATACAGCCGGTGTTTTTCACCCAGAATCTTAAGCAAATCATCCTGCAAATCAGGAAAGGTTGCATAAATACCATTTTAAATTACAACCTTGACATGCAGTCACCATGTCTTCCTATAAATCAGTAACAAGAGGGCAAGTTGGGTTCAGAAGATCATATCTTACACTAGGCTTTGAGTTTAAAGACTGGAATTTGCATTTGATAGTTCGCTCTTCAGTATTCCAAATTAAAAATATATGGAATTATTGTATCGGTCAGTGAGTTATTCCTTACCCGTAGAGTACAAGCTTGCTGGAAGCTAGTGTTTGGATCAACAAGATTCGTTAAAATCTTCCAGATGTTAACATCTTTCAATTGATCAAGAAACTGAAAATTCTCTTCAGCCTTTGCAGGGTCAGCAAACAAGCGTGACATTATACGGAAACAAAAAATAATTTTTTTTTGGATCTCAGGAGCATCACCATCCTGCATTTGGACGAGAACCAATCACTTTGCCTGGGTTATCATATGACATTTCACAGTTACTAACTCCAAACATTTGCTAACCTGATGCATCTGCCTAAGTGCCAGATACTTCTGCATCTCTTGTTGTAACCTGCAATCCAAGAAGAAATTCCCTGAAACTCAGTACACAGTTCATCAAATACCAATATCGAAGAGTTGAGAGGATTATCGAAATTCATAGCCTGGTATCAAATCCAAGCATTAACAACACACCTTTGCTTCTGCTCCAGTATTTTCTCAAGAGCCTTTACCTCAACTTTATCAAATCCTGAGAAGACCCTCACCCAATGTTTAACTTTATCTTTGACTGAAAAATTGGTTGGGAACAGGAACTCACAGAGAACATTTTCAATTGTATCTGATCTGCAAAATTTAAGTGTTTAAAAGTTAAATGCTCAAAATTCAGACTCATGAAGTACGCAGCAGGTGGGAAAACCCTCAGAGGATAGAATACTTTTAAAGCTACCAACAGACAACAAATCATCTGATGTGCTACTCATCATACAAACAAGATCATTCAATGCAAATAATCTGAGTTGCTGCTCTTGCAGTTGACAAAACCTGAATCTCAACAATAAACATGATATACTACCCACGCATCTTAGAGTTTAACCTATGTCAAGTGCCAATCCAGGAACCCTGGTTATTTATATATATATACAAAATCATCACCCTAAGAAATAGTTAAGTTGATCCACAAATCAACCATATGATGAAAAAGACATAGGGTGAGTCAGAACCTTTTTATAAGAAACACATCTTATTAACAAAGAAGATTGCACAAGTGGGGTGAATGGGATATAAATTAAGATCAACCATTACTTCGTTCCTAACATTCCAAATGGCACAAACTTCTGAGGCTTCTTCTTACTTGATGTTCATATTGTGGATCATGCAAACCTATTTGTTTGCTTTTTTAAAAAAATTTAAAAAAATATATGAAAACCCTCAAGGGCTTACCTGAAATCTTTGTCATAAAAACATCTCAGAATCTTCCCAGGAATCCAATCAAATTCACTGGAAAGGATTGAACCATCAGAGCACTTTGCGCAATAGACCCTGTATATCTCAGCTAGCCTCTCCATGGTATACTTTTTAACAAGTAACTGATTTGGAGGGGAAAACGGAATATTATGAATAAAAATGGAGCAAAAACAAAATGGGCACAAACAAAGATAAAACGGACAAGTGTATATACAGATTTGTCTCGAAGGCGCTCTGCAACAAGTTTTATAGTTTCCAGTGGAATAGAATTAAGGGCATGACAAGCCACATCATAAATTACAGCAACAACTTGCTTCCGTACTTTTTCTTCAAAGTCCAACAGCCGGTCACAGAGGGCAGCTAGAAAATGTTAACCCAACTCAAAATCAGCAGGTGTAAGATATGTACAAATTTTGTAAATATAATCCATTGCACTTACAAATTATTTCGGGAGCTTCGGCTCTGAAAGGATTTGACAGCATACAGCTCTTCACATGTTGGAGGACCAACATGCGAACCTCCACAACTCTATCAGTCAACCTCTTCAAGAACTCTGAAAAGATTGGCTGAAATGCTTCAGAGATGGTAGATCCGGACAGAGAAAATAGATCTCCAACTAAACTAACCGCTTTCAAACGAGTGTCTAGCTGATCAGTCTGCAGATGTTGAAAATTGTAACTGAGAATTTATTCATCAAACTTAGAAATATCAATGCCTACAGTATGAAATAAGATCAAGTTCCTGGAGAACATTAACTTTTGAAGAAGAAGAAAAACAGCAAAATCATATGTTGCTAATGACATCAAGTCACTCACTTAGACTAATAGGATGGTTTTAGCACAAAGAACCCAGTTACAAAACTCAATATAGTTAAGTACCATACGTGTATAGGGGAAGAGGCGAAATGTAAGACATTGGATTAGTATTTACCAGTAGCTCTCCAGTTAGGTAAGGGACGACTCCTGACAAGATTTGGGGAGCACAACAGTATACATCATAGATCACTTCATGGTAATCAATCTGATGATTCACCGACTTGTTGTCTCCTGACATTGATGATATAAGGAACTGTTTAATGCCAGATTCAAGCTTTCCTGCACAGTGTTCTATAACTTTCATGGCAAGCCTCCTAGCAGCCACAGTAATATCCTAGTATTTGTATTTTACAATGTCAGTCAAAAGAATTGTAGCAGTAAAATACATATAACTTGACCAAAAACGACAAAATTAATTCCATGCACCAGAAAATAGAGAAGAGATTCTTACACTTCTATTCCGACCTAATATAGACAATACAACAAGTAAAAGATCCTCTCGCAAATCCTCGCTCTCTTCTAAGAGAACAATCATAATTGTTTGCATCGATGATAGAACAGTTTCTTGGTGATCATCTCTGCATATGTGACAATTTCAAAACATTAGTTTTTAAATTGGTGCTGAAACTCTTACTTCAGTTTAAATTCTAAGAAATAAACATTTAGAAAGAAAAATATATATATATATATATATATATATTCTAACAGCCAGTGAACACACTCCCCCCCCCCCCAAAAAAAAAAAACACCCTCTTTGAATAATAGAAATAAATAATTCGTCATACAGTTTAGCTGTATAATATGTTGACTATTGCATCTTTCGTTCTATCTCGTATAGGAAAGCTATTTTTGAAACTAACCAAGATTGGTGTTGATGCCCTTATCAGACTGATCTACAGACATTATCTTGGAAATATAAAGTAACATATATAGATGAGAAAGATCCAAGTAACTTAATCAAAGTAATTGATTCATGAAAAAGAGTGGGAACAACAATGACCACCTTAGAGAGAATCCCACGTTTTGGAGGATATGATAAGACTATGAAAACAAGACATTCCTCAAACTCATGAACAAATATTTCAAAGAAACAAAACAAACCTGGCAACGGCAAAAAATGTACTGAACATTTCATTCACCAGATCATCACATTCAAGGTCCAACATTACAACACATGACCTATATTTCGCAAGAGTCTCCAAAATGACAACTCTCCTACCAAATGATGGACCACTTGTATCTTTCAATCCACTAAAAGTGCCCACAATCAAATGAAATATATCCTGTAAAGATGTATGGAACAATCAGGTGAGATCGTGGAAGTGAAATTCCAAAACGCATGCACAACATGAAAGTGCAGTATATCATTTAACTAGCTGACTTTGATAACGCACCTTTAGCACATCATCACTATAAGGAGCTTCAGGTGCAGTAATCCGTGTTATCTCACAAATACACGTTGCAACTAGAAGCTTGACGTCTCTATCTTGATGCTTCAACAGTTCTGGCTTGACAATTGCATTAAGGAAAGGCTGCATTGACTCCAATGTAGATGCTGGAGGTGATTGGTCCAACTCGGAAAGACATGATGCAGCTTGCTGCAAGTTGGAAGAAAATAATAGCAAGTATTCATTAATTAAACCTAACTTTACATGGAAAGTCAATAGTCTCACAAGTATAAGCATCCACATTACAGAATAATTATCCTCTATAGCCTACTGATGATTAGAAGAATGTTTAGAGTGTCTTTTAAAAGTAAAAAATTCCACATAGCATGCATTTATTGGTGAGGCAAATGATGAACGACAAAGATAATATCATAAGGATTTATTCTAATAGTCCCAAATGAAAATAAAACAACAGAGAAATTTCCATAATTCTAATAGTCATTTCAATTGGGAAGGAAGATTCTATAATTATTTTCCACTACCAGGCCACCAGCTATATAAAAAAATAATTGAGTAAACTAAAAGAACCCTACACAAACAAGGGATGAAATTTCCAAGGACTGACATAATCGAACATACTGTGTTTATTTAGCATTATTTAGCACTTCAAACATCACTCCAATTGGATCACCAACTTACCACCCAAGCACCAAAACACCACTACAACTATAAGACTTCAGAACAAACCTATCAAGATCCTCTTTAAGTGCAACACGACCCTCAAGTTTCCAATATGACCAAACACTTCTATCTACATTGGGTAAATTTTTCTTCCACATTTGTACTGGTAGGTGGTACATTGGGAGACATTTAGCAAGAACGAACCATCTTCCTATAAAATACAAGTGAACTATACATATCCTTAAACTACGGCTAAAAGCAATATGTTTTACAACAATATCGATCCTGTAAACAATATCATGTTACCACTAGAGACTCAGAACCCGATTTCATTTCTTCCACTCACTTCATCGGCATCTAACCAACAAGTGCAGCTTTCAGACATAACTCGACACTACAACCACATAGCATTAGTGAATGAATAACCTAAATCAACGAAATTGCCCTGAACTTTTTCAACCATAAGGAATTTAAAACCTCTAAACAGACAGATTTCACTGAACACTCCGTTTAATCCCCAAAACCAAAAAGGAAGTTAATTTGTTATGTTTCTTGCCATAAAAAAGGAAGTTTAATGTGACGTCTCAAGATTACCCTCTGTTTAATCCCCTAAGAAAACCCTAATTCAACTAGTTAGATTACTTGCTGTAGCCGAGAATTTCAGTTTCGAAAATGAAATTAGCAAAGAGAAATAGTATACGTTACAGAAAATAAATTAGAAAAAGAAATTTCTAATGCTTAATTTCGCTTCCTTTCACTGGTTTCCTAGCAACCAAACAGAAAATAACTAAAATAACTAACGTTAGAGAGCGTCAAATTCCCCGAAACCAAGAGCTTTGCAATTTAACTTCGAACGAGCTGTAAGCGACAGAAAATTGCCTATAGAAACTAAGAAATTAGAGGAATGCAAACCTTTAGGAGCTTCACGAGAGCGTCTTTGGAGGAATGAGGGGTTTCGAGCTTCGATCCCACCTCCCTGAGCTGCTGCTCAAGGTTTTGGGCCATTTCTTCGGGGAGCAAACGCTGTCGTTTCACGGCAGGAAGACCTCTCTCATGGAGTTGATAAGGGCGAGATTCAAAGTTGTGAAGGAAGAGGGGGGGTTTTCTTCTCTTTTTTTTTTTCCTTTTTTTTTTTCTGGCTGAGTCACTGAGTGCCTGAGTCTGTTTGTGTCTCTCTCTATCTCTCTCTCGCTCGCAAGTCTCGGAGGGGTTGGGCTTTTTCGAACAACAATGCGAAATGAACTGCAAATGTAAGTGAAATTTCAAGAAAATGCTGACTTCATAAGCTGTTTGGATTATATTTAATATTTACATCACGAGTCCGAACTCCATTTTTATATATGGGATTTTTCCTTTCCTACCCCTATATTTTAGTTATTTCCCCTTCATGCCCTCGTGGATCTCATTCAAAATAAATCTAGATTTGATTTTAAAGTTTTAAAATTGTATTACAGTCTCTGTGATTCGAGTAGTTTCTTCATACTGTCTATTGCTTTATAATAATAAATAAAATATATATTGCATGGGAGAAGTAAAAGCATGAAATAATAGACAGTGGAGTAATGACTACTTGTCACTGATGGTCCCCTGAGCATGAAATAATACATTAAAAAAAATAAATTAACACATTAAATATATAAATTTATATATGAATTGAATTGCGTGACACAAATTAAATTAAAAAGACAAAGGGAAGTTGTTGCATAAATTAATAAAAGATTCTTCATTACAAATTGTGCCGTTGTGTTTGTGTCACAAAAAGAAAAGTCTTTTTGTTATGGGTGCAATTGTAAAATACCAAACCAAACATAAGAACAAATGGGGGAAATAGTGGTTACGTCGTAAACATGCATTGTTGTGAAAGACTTCGATACCTCAACCTCAGCTCGTCGAAACATGAACAACTCGCACATGAAGTACCTGCATATGATCAGTAATTACCAAACTTACCCACTTACAAAAACAAAAATAAATAAGTAAATTATCAAAGTTACTCACGTACCCTTGCTTTGTATTCACCAAATTCTGTCAGTCTTTTTATTTATATTTAAAATAAATACAAAATGTAACTATACATGTTCATCCATTTACAAGCATTTCAAATGGGTCATCCGATTCCCACCACAACACAAGGAGTACTAAAGCTTAATTTTAGGGTTGAGTCTGGATCATCACAAACATCTTTTGGTTGCTAATGGTCAAATTGGGTATGTATTGGTTTTGGAAGTCGAAGCTTCTATAGTTACGATACATGAATTTACATTCACTGCATTAACATTATATTCAACAACTTTATATTGAAGTTGACCTCTAAAATACTAATTATTATGCTCCAACATAAGACAAAATTTCAATGGCACATTACCTCTACCTTAGGTGATATTTTGCATTATCTTCACATGACCGCCATTTTGCATGTCAATGGACCTAAAAAAACATTTTACGTGTCTACTTAGACATTTGGTGGTTCATGAGCTTTTTTGCATGTATGTGAGGTGACACTATTGCACATAATGTAGTTTGGGCATGAGCATAACAAATTGAATTAGAAGTTTAATGTGGAATTAAAATCAACCAACCCAAATCAAATATTTGGATAAAACAAATCAATCTATTTACGTGATTGCAAATAGAAAAAATTGATATCAATATGCTTACTTTAATTAACGACAATGCTCTAAACCGACTTGTGTCACACGTCTAAAACCCAAATCAACTCATTTATAGGTCATGTTGGAAATTTTTATCAAACTGAGATGGAGGATCATCGAGTCATTTGCTGTTTTAGTTTCTTTTTTCTTCTTTTTTTTTCGCAATTTGAATATGGGACTTGGTTATTTGACGAAAAAAAAAACATGGGGCTTGTTTCGACAAAATTGAAAAAGGAGACTGGCTTGGATAAAAGGGCCGATACTTTATTCGACCCGGATAAAACCGACCAAGGTTTGTGTCTGTCCTCAATCTCTCCGAGCAGCCGACGACGTCGTTCCGTTATTCGCAGCTATCGTAATCGTTAGTAAAAAAACAACTTAACCTAGCAAAACATCCAAAGCGCTGAGGAAGAAGCTTCCATCTCTCGATTGTAGTTGTAGAGGGTAGCATTGAGCAATCGAACAATGGAGGGCAGAGATAATGAGGAAAAAGGGCCCGAAGCGGAAGAAGGTAGGAACTACTGCAGAGGACTGTCGAAGAGCGCACAGAAGAAGCTGTTAAAGCAGCAGAAATGGGAAGCGAAGAAGGCAGAGAAGAAAGCTCTGGAAAAAGAGCAGAAGAAGAGAGAGGGGGAGCGGAAGCGGAAGGAATGGGAGGAGAGATTGGCGAGCGTTAGCGAAGAGGAGAGGGGGAAGCTGATAGAGTCGAGGAAGAGTTTAAGGAAGGAGAGGATGGAGCAGAGGTCAGAGGAGAGAGAGAGAAACACAGAGAGACTGAGCAGAGCCAAAGAGTGCGGACAGAAGATTGTGATCGATCTCGAATTCTCTCACCTCATGACCCCAGCCGAGATCAACAGCCTCGTTCAACAGGTTGGCGTTGCTTTGTTTTGCTTTCGTTCTTAATTACGGCAGAGTTGGTCTCTAAATTATGTTTAATTGAAATTGTGAATGCAGATTATGTATTGTTACGCGGTGAATAAAAGATGCAGGGAGCCGGGTCATCTATGGTTGACGGGGTGCAAGGGAGAGATGGGTACGCAACTGAAGAGGCTCCCGGGGTTTGATAATTGGATTATAGAGAAGGAAGATCGATCGTACATGGAAGCTTTGGAGGATGAAAAGCAAAATCTGGTATATCTGACAGCTGATTCAGAAAATGTGGTTGATGATCTTGATTCAAGCAAGATATACATTGTTGGGGGGCTGGTGGATCGGAATCGGTGGAAAGGGATCACCATGAAGAAAGCAGAGGAGCAGGGCATTCAAACGGCAAAGCTTCCCATAGCCAACTACTTAAACATGTCCTCTTCCCAGGTCATACATATTTCAATTTTCAATTATAGCTGTTAAATAAATAGGCGGCAATAGCAATTGCTTGATTGAGGTTGAGTTGACATTGTTTTTCTGGTTTTGGTTTTGTTGGGTTTTGGGGCAGGTGCTGACTGTGAATCAAGTGATAGAGATTCTGCTCAAGTTTTTGGAAACAAAGAATTGGAAGGACTCTTTCTTCCAAGTGATTCCTCAAAGAAAAAGATGCCAAGCGGATTCAGAGCAATCTCAACAAGTGAAAGGGGGAGAAAATGGAATTGACAGTGAAGAGAAAAATGATCAATTTGAAAGCAAAAAACAGTGTGCTCAAGACTCAACAAGTCAAGCCCCTTCCCATGATTAATTAGAGCATTGTGACTGTGCATTTTTGAATGAATGGAAAAGTTGTCTAAATTTGATATATCAATATTCATCATGGTGTACTGGTGTACTGGTGTGTTTGAATTTTTGTATCCAACTTGTTTTGCTTGAGGGAATCAAATTGTGGGGTTCTAAAATGTGAACCTTATTTGGTAAAGGATGAATTTTAATTCTTTCATGCAAAATCGTAAACAGTGTGTAGTTATTATTATTTTTATTTGTGATAAGACGTCTATGTAGATTGAAGGTTATTTCAAGCACTTTGACTTCAGTGAGGAGCAGGGTTTGTTGCGAATACCCTTGTGCTTTAATTATCTTGATTTTCATTGTTACAAAAGTAATAGGATTGTTGTTTTTTCATTTATGCTTTTGATATGTATTCAGGAATCCGATGGATAGAATAGATACAAAGGCTTGTTTGGAAGCTGGGCAATTGAGGGAGAAGCATCCAAATTATGAACCAGTAACAATTTCACTCCATCAATCATGTTTACTTCCTATGCATTCAGTGGGATGTACCTGTTCTAATTTGAGCTTTCATGCATGTGCTTGTGGAGAAGTATGCAAGGTGTGACATTCCTGACTTTGACACGAAGACGTTAGTTTCCAATTCCCTTTTACTTTAATTATCTTGATTTGTATTGCTATAATGGAATAGGATTGTTTCCTTTTCATTATTGCTTCTATTACATGTTCTGAAATCCGTCAGAAAAAAAGAAAGAAGATGTATTTAGAGAACCCAATACTTGTTATGTTGTTATTTTGTAAGTTGTCCATTTTAAAGTGTAAACGCGAACTAAACACACATAGATAGGATCTAATCATGTGTATTGTTCATTTAGAGTTAGCACTTTTACCAAAAAGTTAGTGGAGGGAAAAACGTTTGAGTATATTAGTTGGAGTTCTAGGGGTGGTCCTGATTATCATGGTTTGCATGAATTGATTACCTAAGTAGCGAAACATTCCCACCAAGTAATTTTTATAGTCCATATCATTAATAAGACTTGCATACAGAAAGGAGAACCTACTTATTACTACAAAGGAAAACTCCAAGTTCATTTGTGTTAATAGCTTGTCTTATTAGATGAAAGGGTTCTCACATGGTTTTATTGCCCATCCTGCTTTTCTGATTGCAGATAAATACCATGCCCCTGCTAATACGCCTCTTGGAGAACTTGTTGATTTTATTCAGTTACAGAGCGGGCTCAGCATAAAGAAGCCTATATTTGTCTTTTTCAAGAACACTATAACCCAGACTGGTGAGTTGCTACTCAATTAGATTTAAGCAAGATATGCATTGTTGACGACTGGTGGATCGGAATCGGTGGAAAGGGATCACCATGAAGAAAGAAAGCAGACGGGCAGGGCATCCAAAAGGCAAAACTTATCATAGCCAACTACTTGAACACTGTTTGACGGAGGTTGAGTTACCATTGTTGTTGTTTTGGTTTTGGTGGGTTAGGCTGATTCAGAGGGACCTCCAAAAGTAAAAGGGGAAGAAAGTGAAAGAGAGGGTGAAGAGAAAATGCCTCTTGGGGAATTTGTTGATTTTATACTTCAAGAACACTAAACCTCCCGCTGGTGTGTTGGAACTCATTTCTATTTTAGGCATACGACCTTGTTCCCAAAGTTGTGGTTGTATAATTCTTTTAATGTCACAGGTGCCAGGATATAAAACTACTACAAGGACGACTATGCAGGTCAAAACCTACTTTTTCTAAATACTATTTCTGATAAGAAGAGTCTCAGAGCTCCCAGAGTTTGCACTTTTTCTAATGCTACTTAAGGGCATTCTTGCCCTTCATTGGATCCACACAGTTTTTCTTCTCCACTGTAGGTCATGTGAAGAAATCCATCTTCACCCTTATTTTCCTCATCAAGGCACCTGTAAGTTAACATTGGAAGAATTATTACAACCACAACTTTGTGAACAACATATTATGCCTAAAAAAAAAATTGCAACTCACCAGTGGGGGGTTCAGTGTTCTTGGAAAACACAAATATAGGCTTCTTTATGCTGAGCTCGATCTGTAACCGAACAAAATCAACAAATTTTCCAAGAGGCATCTCACCATGGACATGGAATCTGCCGTCAGAAAAATAGGATGGGCAATAAAACTATGTAAGAACACATTCATTTAATACCAGGCTATGAACACGAATGAACTTTGAGTTTGCCTTTCTAGTAATAAGTAGGTCTTCCTTTATGTATGCACATCATTTGACTGATATGAACTATGAAAATGACTTAGTAGGAGCCTTCGCTACCCTAGAACTTAAGTATTGGACCTTTGTACATATATCTTCTTTCTTTTTCTTTCCCTTCTTCTGACGGATTCCAAAACATATCAAAAGCATAAATAGCAATCCAAATCAAAATAATTAAACCAGAAGGGAACTTGGAAACTAACTTCTTCATGAATCATGTCAATATCAGGAATGTCACTACTTGCATCCTTCTCTACAATCACCTGCATAAAAGCTCAAATTAGAAGAGAGTATATCCACCAATTGCACAGGAAGTAAGCATATCTGATGCAGTGAAATCATTACTGGTACATAATTTGGACGCTTCTCCCTCAACTCCCCAGCTTCTAAACAAGTACGGTCTTTGAATCTCTTTATTAAATCCCTGAACATATATCCAAAGTATAAATGAAAAAATAGCTATCCTATGCCATTGTAGCAATACAAATCACGATAATTAAAGCACAAGGGAATTGGCAACTAACCTCGTCATCCTCTTGCTCATGCCAAAAATTTCAGGCCTCTCAATCTCAGCCTTTCACATGCATGGGGGCTCAAATTAGAACAGAGTGACATAAACAAATTTGAATCAATGAAATTCTTACCATTGGGAATTTTCTCCTATTCCATGGGTCTAAAAGAGTAACGGGCCATGCTTTTTTCCTCTCCTTTTTTTTTTTTTTTTTTTTTTTTTTTCTGACGAATTTCTGAACATAAATCAAAAGCATAAATGAAAAGGGAATAATCTTGTTCCATTGTAGCAATAGAAAGCTAGATAATTAAAGCACAAGGGTATTGGCAACAAACTTCTGCTCTTCAATGCCAGGAATGTGGCTACTTGCAGCAGCATTCTCCACGATCATCTGCATGCAGATTCAAATTAGAACAGATATGCCCACTGAATATCTGATTCATTGAAATTCTTACCGGTATCGGATCTGGGTTGTTCTCTTCTGCTTGCGTCCTTTCTAAAATATATTAGCGCAAAAGCATACATGAAAAAAATAATCATCCTACTACATTGTAGAAAAGCAAATCAAGATAAGATAATTAAAGCACATGGGAATTGGGTTGGCATTGCCAACTAACTTCCTAATGACCGTGCCAGGAGAATCAGACCTCGGAATCCCAAGCTTCTCAACAATCACATGCATGGAGGCTCAAATTAGAACAGAGTGTATCCACTGAATGTGTAGCCGTAAACAAATTTGATTCAGCAAATTTCTTACCTTGTCGTTGTCGTAATCTCTCATTTTCCAAGGGTCGAACACATGAATGGGCCTTGTGATCGTATTCCATGTTTTTTTACTTGTTTTTTCTGAAGAAATTCTGAACATATATGAAAAAGCACAAATGATTGTTCCATTGTAGCATACAAAACAAAGCAAGATAAGTAAAGCACAACACTAGGATATCAGCAACAAACTTCTTCTCTTCAGTATCATGAAATGCATTGCTTGCAGGAGGATTCTCCACAATCATCTGCATTCATCTGCATGGGAAATGATTTTCCCTCAAATTCATTTTGTGAACCAAACGGGACCTTAGTGCTAACTAGTCCCTTTGAGTCGCTTTTTAATTATTTAATTTAGTGGAACTCTCATATACCCTTTTAGGTAAAAGAACTCAAACAAACACACGCGTATAAAGTTAAATTGTTTTCAAAATCTGCCAACTGGCTTCCATAGCATAGTGGTAGTGCGTTCGCTTCGTAAGCGAAAGGTCGCGAGTTCGATCCTCGCTGGGAGCTAGTATTACGTTTTTCTCATATATATTTTTTTTTTGTTCTGTATTTTTTCTTTGCTTTCCAAAGGGAAAATGATCCTCGGAAGTTGGCAATGAATGCGATATGAAAGCGTCGACGTCGATTAAGCAAAAGCATCCCCAACGCAAGGAAAACTGCGCTCTTAATTTTACTACGCATGCACACAGTACTTTTTTTGGTTATAATTTTACTGCACTACTACTAAGCGACTCAAATAAAACCAGTACTACTCGATGGAAGGACCTAGACCTAGGTAGCTAGGAAGTAACATTACATTTCACTTAAGCTCGATCATTTGCATGTGGCTGGTGCTGATCACAATATGGCAGAGCGGCCACGGCGACAGCAGCAGCAGCATTGATATTATTATTGGTGGAGGTGGAGGCATCGGATGGCTTTAAGTATCCAAAAAAGGCATGGCCATGGTGATGATGAAAAGCAGCCGCCGCAGCAGCAGCAGCATAGTACTGGTGGTGATCTATTGCCCTGCTACTGCTGCTAGCAGCACCCTTCACTGAGGTATCGCTTCTCATGACGGAGGTGGTGGAGGAGCCAGAGCCACGCTCCCCCTCCATCTCGCGGTAGCGGTGGAGATAGAGGGTGAGGGGCTCAATGTAGTCGTCGAAGCCGAGCTTGCTCATGGCCCAGAGGACGTCTTCAGCAGTGATGGTCTTGCGCTGCTCGCGCTGGCAACGCTCGTTGGCCTCCCCAGTGATGAAGCTGATGTACTCGGAGACACACTCCTGGATGGTTTCCTTGGCATCGTCTGAGATCTTGGCATGCGGGGGAAGGATCTTGCGCATGATTCTGATCACATTGGCTATTGGCATGAAGCGGTCTTGCTCTCTCACCACGCATTCGTTATCATCAGTAGTAGTAGTAGTACCATTACTACTGGTGGGGTGGTTAACGACGTTGTTGTTGCTAACAACATTATTGATATTGATATTGGTGGTAGAGGAGCTAGTACTCTTTCCCCCCTGCTGCATGCTGAATTGATTCATCCCTGCCACCCTCATGTTGATCTCTGATAGTTTCAACCCTGCACCCACCCACTCACATATAATCTATATATCTAATCCAAACATATATATACATATCATGCATTTGAATCTACTAATAAGGTACATAAAAATTGAGCAAGGACTTCAGTTGTTTTGTGGAAGACAAAGGACTTATCATGTGAGCCGGTCCCACGGGTAAACTTTTTGGAACGTTTACCAAAGGGCCTTTGGAATTTTGCTTTAGCCTAAAGAATATGCCAATTAATTAATAAATCAAATCCACATGTAGAAATCTATGGTTTTGGTTTTGTCTTTCGTGCATCAATTTAACTCGACTCATCGGACGGAACATTTAGAAAGGTTTTTCATTTTGGGACTTGAAACAAGCTGGGAAGGAGGACTGGGTTTCTTGATGATGGACCAATTGGCTGGCTGGCTGGTACAACTTGTTGAGACAAAGACTGCACATATATATATATATATGTATATAGTCCATATAAAAAAGGCTAGCTAGCTCAAAGAAACGGCTGCAATATACATGCAGTTAAAAAGAGCAAGATGAAAGCGGACAGATGGAAAAGAGTGGGCCCGGGATGAGTGAGAATGCATTGCATGGAGGCCACTTGTTTCATGTGGGGTCAAAGATTGCATGAAAGATGCTTGCCACTTGTAAACAGAGTTCTATCAGTTTCATCATCGTCAGCCATTTTCTCTTGCACTGCTTGCGTATTACCTACTTATCTAAGCTACATATCTCCATCTCCTACACGCTAGCTATATACCTTCCCTCCATCTAAGTTTCACGCATCTTCCTGCCCAGCCCCTCAATCAACAATGAAAGAATATTACAACAATGCCAAGGATATCATCATGCGTGTGTGTGTGTGTGCACTGTGCAGAAGCAGAAATAGATAATATTGAGCGATCTAGACAGATCTAGAGAGGGAATGTCTGCATGTTGTTTAAAAGAAATGAAATGATAAAGCTTAAAAATGCAGCATCGATCAGCAAAATATTTTGGTCTAGATATACATATATATTGTGCAACGTACTAAGACCTTTCCCACAAAGAGTGCTTGGTAGAAGGGCAGAGGCTTGGACAGGCCTGTATTTTTGTTTTCCCCCTCCTCGACCAAAGAGATGGTTAATATTGAATGAGAAACAAATGCATCAAGCGAATCAGGACTCAAGATCGAACTAAAATTAACACCTTGTAAGAGTTATAAAAGACAGCTTTAATTAAACCATCATAGATATGAATCTAATCAACAGACTACATGCATGCAACTTGCAGGGGATAACAATGATACATATATATATATATATATATTAGTAAATTGAGCTTAGACCCATAAAACCCTATATATATATATATATATATATATATAACATAAGAAAGTTTATGCTTCTTGCATGCAATGCAAGAAAGCAACCCCAAAATTAATAAGAAGAATTAATGTAGGAAATGCGCAACCCAATTGGGAAAGGACGACCATTAGTTTAAATTAGAAAGAATTAATATAGAGATCAGTGTGGTTTAGCAGTTACCAGAGCTAGTCTTTTGGTAGCCATGGAAACCTCCTCCTCCTCGTTCCATTTCCCTGAGATCTCTGCCTCTGCCTCTGCCTCTCTCTCTCTGTCTCTCTCTCTCACCAACAGATATTTTGATTTGAAACTCAAGTGAATTAGAAGACGCTGCTACTTGGCAAGGGTCCAAATTTATAGTGCTCAAAAGTAACAACCACGTGGCAACAGCGAGTTGAAGGATAATAAATAAATGGGTCTTCCCTCTTCACGGTTGGACAGCACAAAGTTACCGGCAGTCATAGGTCAATGCTTTCACAAAGTGGGCCTTTCAAAGTTTGACCTAAATTTAAAATGGTAATGGGCTTATTTAATTTTGACCCATCAGCCCAATAAGACGAGACATGCATGTATATCATGTATGCATGCGATTTTAATTTCGCAAAAGAAAAGAAGGCGTCGTCAACCATCAGACTCCAGAGCCTGATTAAGTTAAGTTATACGATGCACCCCATCGCAGGCACCGATTCTCTCTGTTGCATTGCATTTGCAAATTGCATGCATGCATGCATGGATCCTTTCCCAACGGTTGTACCTCTACCCAGAGAGACACCATGAGCATTATATATACCATACGATACCCCATAGATCACCATCACCATCACCACCACCACCATCACCATTTCCATTGATTGATATTGTTTTACAAGAAGTTTGGTGGTTGTGCGAGGGTGTGCTTTGTTGTTGCCAACACATAACACATTTGAGGAAGATGGATCAGGGCACTGCTACAGTTTTGCTGTTTTTGGTGGTGGTTGCCATCATCTTCTTTCTGCCTTTGGCGATGGGTCCTGTTCATCCGCCCTCCTTTCCTGTGCTCCTGATCTTCCCTGTTGTTCTAGGAGCAATCTGGGCATTCCTTAATCATGCAACCAAGTGATGTCAATGTTCTTTTTCTTCTTCCTCAGTACTATTATAATATCCAATATCATGTAATAAGCAGCAATCTATTATGATTGTTTTGCCGTTTCAAATTCAATAATGGGAGGAAGGAATTAATGCTTTTATCTTTACTGTGTTCTTTGTTTTTCGTTTTCTTTTTCTTTATCTTTATCTTTATCTTTCAATTGTGTTGTCTCTATTATATCTTAGAATCATATCACACAGGGTTGTCTGGTCTGGTCGCATATGTAACTGTCACACCAGAGATTCCCTTGGTTAGATAATAGATTCCATTGCCGTTGGATTATTCATTTCATATATACCAAATTAACCTCAAAATTAAGTAAAAAAAACTAACAACCATGTGTTGTGGTCTTCGGGGATCTAATTCTGTTATAAATGTTGTTTGATTAGTTGAACTAATCCTTTGCCGCTAATGCCACCAGCACTATACACAAACAGAAACCAGCATATAACTCAATTTGCCTCATTTTGTATTTTTACAATTCCATCATCAATTTCCAACAGAGCATTTCAAATAGCACAACAAACCATGCTAATGCACTTGTTAACTGTCATGGATATAAAGTTCAAACAAGATACAACCAAAGCTTCAAACAAGATGTCAATCTCCTCTTTCTGCTCAAATGATAATCATTTAGCCATCAAAGACCCATTCATGTATCTATCTCTCTCTCTTTCTCTCTCAGAAGCTTCACTTGAATCTCTGATATCACTCTGTTACTCCTTTTTCACTGTTGTCCTGTTTTTCAATCTTAGCCTCGTTCTGGTTGCTTGTGCATTTAAAACCATCCTCTGAACTTACAAGTCCACTTTTATGGAGCAACTCTAATTCCTGAAAATATGGGCAAGTCTTAGCATTTGCAGAACGCTTCTTGTCAGTTCCCATGGACCTCTTGAAATACTTGTTGATGTTTTCCCATTTCTCCTTACACTTCCTTGCTGAGCGGTTGTAGCCCATATCACACATACCAAGAGATATCTCCTCCCATATGGGTCCTTTGGAATTACCCGCAATGCGAAACTTGTGTTCCAAAGCAGCCCGCAGCGTTATCAGGGATTGCACTTCAGCTTCTGGCCATCTTCTATTAGTTTGATCACACTTGATCATCACCATCATGTCTCTCTGAATGCCATTGTCTGCAACCCCATTTTCGTCCATGCATCGATGATCATAATTAGGTACTACTGATATTGGTGCTGGTGCTGGTGCTGGTTTGGGGACTTGAATTTCATGGCCCAAAAAATTCTGGATAAAGGAAATGAGTGTAAGGCTACGAGATGTCTCTTGGGCTCTTATCTCCTCATCCCTTTTCATTCTGTCTAACTCCTGCTGCTTCCAGGCTTCTTCTCTTGCTATTCTTTCTTTCTCCCTCTTTTCTATCATTTCTATCAACTGCTTATGCATCTGCTCTTGCTTCTCCATCACTTTCATTATCAGACTTTCCAGAAAAATCTCAACCCTTTCAAACCTTCCTCCCGTCCTCGATCTTCTCTTTCTCTTCCGCTTCATGCGTTCTGTACCTTCTGTTTTTAAATACTCATCACCATCTTCATCTGGTGACGAACTGATTACAAAATAGACAACACTCTGTTAAAAATTAAAACGGTATGGTACTTGGCAGAAAACACCCACTTAAACGTTATGGTACCAACCAACTTATGATTACGAAAAAGGAAAAAAGAATACTCTAATCATCAACCTCAAAGGGCCAAGAGCCATGCCACAAACCACCTCAAACTCAAAGGCTCAAACACTCGACAATCTATATAACCAATGCATCTCAGAAACCATCATATGCATTGCAAACCAACAATTACTTTTGTATCACACAAAAATACGATAAATTACCAATGTGATATGATATCGATACTAATATAACCAAAGGTCCTTTCTCAAAAAGAAAAATATATAAATGGTGTCATGTTCTTGCGACATGTCGTATACAAAACAGTAGTACAGTAGAATATTATAAAAAGTAAGCAAAATGGGCACCCTAATTAATCCAATAATACATCCGCTATTGTTGATAAAATTATGAAAAAATAAACAAAAAATAAACAATCTTGGGTTAAGGATAAGATAACAAAGACTCACCTGGACTCGTTCTCCCCCTCGTCTCCCCACGTACCCGACCCGACATGTGCTGGACCCCCATCACCTAGGTTTCCTGCGCTGTCCGGGAGCTCGATTGCAGGACACCTGCCGCTGCTGCACCTGATAGGACGGAGCTTCTGGGGCGGCGAGTGAACCAGAGCCGTTGGATTGGCGAAGAGAAGGTGGTGGTCTGTGCTCTCAGGGAATGGGGCTATCTGCTCTGGAAAGGCGGCTGGGTTTGGTATGTGCCGGTCGGCGGTCAACGCCTCCATAACCCCCAAGCCTCCGGTGGACGACAACGGTAAAAAAGATTAAAATTGTTTTTATATATATTTTTAAAGAAAAAAAAGGGTAAGGTTGGGGAAGGTAACAGCGGCGTTTGAGGGGGTTTGGGTTGAGAGTGGGTGAAAATGCAACGAGTTTTGGTAAATGGAAAGTAAAATAAAGGTAAAAGGCTTTTAAAATTTGAATTTACGGAGGTACTCATTTTGTCAGAGCAGCTCACGTGCCCACTGCGTGCGCGCCTGCCCGTCGACACTTCACAGCCCAGCGGCCGCAGCCCACATGTCTATAAAAATGCTCTCTTTTTATAAAAAAATTTAGAATGCTGCTAAACGAATTTTAAAATTAATTGAATACACCCTATAATCTAAATTAATTTAATATTTTAATTAGAATATAAAATTAACTAAGTACATCATATTTAACTACCAAAAATAACCCTAGTACAATATTCTAATACCAATCCTAAACCAAGTTTCTCTTTTTACATGAATCTGTGCTCTCTTTTCAGATTTTGAGTTTCATCAAAATCTTTAATTTCGTAATACAAATCCTACTTTTTTATATTTGATAAGGGTTGAATATAATGAGTAATGTGTACTATTAAAATTTTATTTGTTTCACAATTTAATATATCCTTTTTAGTCATTTTATATTATGATAAATTAGTAATTCAATAAATAGTTTGTTAGTAAGTTAATTTTAGAGTTCGTTTAGCAGCACTTAAAATTTATTGTGTGGAAATTTATCAATAATGGCCATTTTTTTTCCTCCTCATTAGTCATAGTAAGATCGGTCATCCCTGCGAATCGATCATCAATGGCTTCCAAAGCTGAGAGTAGGGAAAGGGAGGTAAAGCTACTGAGTGCGAGAAATGACCAGTATGGAGGTGTGATCGTAGACATCAATGGAGATGAGCATAGACCCTGCTACCTTTTTATTATCTCTGACCTCCTCAATTGAGCATTGGAAGGTGCAGGTAATTTAATTAAAATGATACTGGCAGAGCAGTAGGTTTAGTAAAATGATATGTCAAATCTGTCATCTCATATTCCTTGTTTGTTTGTTTGTTTGTTTGTTGGTGTATAATTTGATGTTAGTGCAGGGAAAGAAGGGTGTTTGGATCAAATTGCCTATAGAGCGAGTCAATCTTATAGAAGCTGCAGTCAAGGTCAAGCTCCTCCTAATCTCTTCGAGTATTTATGCTTTTGTTATTATTCTTCTTCTTGCTCTAGTAGAAAGGATTCTCTTATCCTATCCTATCCTAGTATTATAGTATATATATATATATACACACAACTTACTATATGTTGGGCAGGAGTGAATTGCAATTGCAGAAAGGATTCTGGTACCACCATGCGGAGCCTAATTATTTGATGCTCATGTTTTGGATTCCTCAATCCGCTCATACTCTTCCTGCAAATGCCACGCACCGAGTGGGCATTGGCGCATTTCTCATCAATCATAACAGAGAGGTATACTTTATTCTAGGATAGGGTAATACCTCACCCACCATTTATCATTTTATATCTTGTGAAAATCTTTACTGAACCAAAGGCATTCTTGTCTAATTAGCCTCTACATTTAGCACTAAGCCTTTGCTGCTTCACCTTCCTTAACTATCAATTTACAGTTTTCACTTCTTGCACTCTTCATTTGTGTGTGTGCGTGTGTTTATGTTCCATCCCTCCCTAGAACAGTTCAGCTGAGTAAGCGGGTTTATGGCAGACAGGGTAAAAGTCTAAAAAGTTTTATTCTGATTATCTGGACTTCCATACTCCTACGATTGGCCTATACTGTCTAAAAAGTTATGTGTGATCCATTTATTTTAATGTTCAGTTGACCGTTACAATGCTTGAGACCATTCAATGTTTTCCATGATGTTGCTGTCTTGGCTTTGTGAAATTTCAATGCTAGGTGCTAGTAGTAGTCCAAGAAAAGGGTATTCATGTCACCAGAACCTGTAATAAACCATCATTTCAAACCATCCTGTTACAGGGAATCTTTGGATATCAGTTCGAAGGGAGCGCCGAACACCGAAAGTGAAGTTGCTCCTACCTACAGGAGCATCTGCCTTTGTGAGGTCTGAGGTCAACGGCTTGGACAGTATCGAGGGACGGGTGTGTGGAAGCTCCCTACTGGAGTTGTTGATGAGGTGTGTGTGTTTCCTACAAGCATTGGTTTTTATTCTCTCAGAGCTTCACAGTGTAGTCTAGTCTAAACCATATATTGAACTTTATCGCCTCCAGGGAGAAGATATCTTTGCAGCTGCTGTTAGAGAAGTCAAAGAAGAAACAGGAGTAAGTAGTTACCAACTTACCATTGAATTAAGCGTTCATTAATTTGAGTTAGTGTAACTATTAGCTTATCAATGCGATTTTCATTCATGCTTCTGGTTTTCCTGTTGTTCCAGATTGACTCAGAGTTTGTGGAAGTTCTAGCATTCAGGTATGAGAGTTAAATCTTATGGCGTTTCTCATTAACTATTTCTGATGTTTACTTCTTGGTTCTTCTTTTTCTTCCTTCCCTTTTATGGAAATTTATGCTTGTTAATGTTCATATAATTTGCAGACAACGTCACAAGTCGTTCTTTCAGAAGTCAGATTTATTTTTTGTGTGCATGTTACGACCCCTCTCCTTTGACATCCAGAAGCAGGAACACGAGATAGAAGCAGCCAAGGTAATTTTTGGTTGAAGGAGGATAATACAAACGAACTTTGCTTTTATCTTGACAAGATATTAAATCACCCTTTCACTCAGTTAACAATCTAGAATGACTGCTGCATAAATCTTGGATGAGAATAAGAGAAAATCATCCCTCCGTATGATACTAAACCTGTTTGTGAATTGTAATGGCATGGCTTGCAGTGGATGCCATTTGAGGAATATGCAGCTCAACCATTTGTCCAGAAATACGAGCTTCTGAGCTACATCCATGACATATGCAAAGCAAAGATGGATGGGAAGTATACTGGATTTTCTCCAGTGCCCTCTACAAGTTATTCTGTTCAGAAGAGCTACTTGTACTTGAATACTAGCACGGCACCCAGGAGACAGAGTAAACTCTGATGATCAGGGCTGCATAAATCTCAGCTCCAGTGAAAATATTTAAAGAGAGTCATAGTTAAATGACAAAAAAGAAAAACAAAAGAAAAGAAATTGCATTGTCGATGTTGAGCTCTGTTTAAAATACGTGTAACTGTTCAATAATCTCATCAAGAAAAGTTTTTCTTTCTGTAATGCTAATTCACATCCTCAAAAGTCAAAAGGCAAAACTCTGGAAGCAAAACAGGGCCGCAACGAACAGCCCATAGCGCCCGCCCGCCCATGCGTCTATAAAATGCATATGTTTAAAAAGAAAAAAATTAATGTAGACATTAATACTAAATAAGAAGGTGATTAGTCATTAAATACAAGTCCAAAAGTCACTTTTGGTCCTGTAGTTTGGTACTTCAACCACTTTGATCATGTAGTTTTAATTCCGTCAATTTTGCCATTATAGTTTTGTATTTGTAGCAATTCAAGGACATATTAATATTTTTGTTAATTTCTTTAATAATATAATGGGCAATTTGGTCAATTCAAAATCTTTGACAAGTTTTTCCGCTCAAAGATTTTGGGTTAACGAAATTTCCCCTTATACTATCAAAGAAATTGACAAGAATATTAATTTACCATTGAATTGCTACAAATACAAAACTACAGAGTTAAAATTAATAAAATTGAAACTATATAGTCAAAACTGTTGAAGTGTCAAACTACATCATGAAAAGTGACTTTTAGCCCAAATACAATTACTGATCAAACAGTGACCCCGGGTGGCGTGTGTTCATCTTCTTCATCATCATCATTGACATCGAACCAACACCATAGATGGCCGGAGAAAGTGAAACAAGTGTGAGTACCGAAAGTGAGGCAAAGCGACTGGTCGGTACCAATGACCCGTACGGCGGCGTGATCGTCCACATCAATGAGCCTATGGACCCTGCTACCTTCCTTTCTCTCATTACCTCTTCAATTGCGCATTGGAAGCTACAGGTAATGCCATCTAAATATCAATAGGATGATTATGAAGAATTCTAATCAACTTCAATCTCAAATTTCTTCCCCAGTATGTAGATTCATTTGTTGATTTATGCTTTTATATTGTGGGTGTGGGTGCAATCGTGCAGGGCAAGAAGGGTGTTTGGATCAAGTTGCCTTTAGATCGAGTCAATCTTGTCGAAGCAGCAGTGAAGGTCAATTAAATTCTATGATTAATGGTTAATTATTTAAAAAATGTTATCATACAACAAGAAGTAGTTAATGGATGTTGGGCAGGAACGGATTGCAAATGCAGGAAGGATTCTGGTACCACCATGCGGAGCCTGATTATTTGATGCTGGTGTATTGGATTCCTCAGACCCCTCATACCCTTCCTGCTAATGCCACCCACCGAGTAGGAATTGGCGCATTTGTCATCAACCCTAACAGAGAGGTATATGTATAACTTAACTCTGCTGTCTGCTCTGCTTCCCGGGCCACCATTTATCATTTCATCGTTTTATCCTCTTCATCTCAATGTCAAGTGTTTTTCTTCATATAAATTCCAGAAACTCGTTTCAAAAACAACATTTTTGGATTGTGCGGTTCTAATTGTTTCAGATTTACTATAGTTCAGCTGAGTCATTAGGTGTGACCTAGTCTTTAATATTGCATTTGGCAGGGGCTTAAAGAAGGCATTTTCTCTACTTGCATAGTCCTAATACTGCCTTACTGATTCTCAAGCTATTTGACATCCATTTTATTTTGTTTCTGAGATGATCAGTTTCAGAAGGGTTCCATATACCTGCAATGCTTTGGACTTTTCACTACATTTGTTGTTTTCTTTGACTCTGCTATAATGGCTGAAGTTTTTGGGTTTGTAAACATTCAATGGCAGGTGCTAGTAGTCCAAGAAAAGAGTGGACTGTTACGGGGGACAGGTGTATGGAAGTTTCCTACTGGAGTTGTAGATGAGGTGTGTGTGCATTCCAGGAGGTTTTGGTTTTGTTTTTCAAATATGTAGTGTACTTCAAGTCTAACCAGTGTATTAAACTTTATCTTCTCTAGGGAGAAGATATTGGTGCAGCCGCTGTGAGAGAAGTCAAAGAAGAAACGGGAGTAAGTAGATACCATGCAATGCAGTTACACTTTATCAATTTAAATGAGTATTCTTTCTTCATGTTTCTGGATTTTCTGTGGTTTCAGATTGACTCGGAGTTTGTAGAAATTCTAGCATTCAGGTATATATGATGTTTGCTTAAGATAAACTATTTTAGTATAAACTTAACCTCGGGTTCAAGACTGTAAATCGAGTTGAGGCACTTGCAAATTCATGAACTAAAATATGACAGTTCTATAGAATGATTTGCAATCATATAGGAGGACTTCAATTGTATAATCATGAAACTAATACATGACAACCAAGTTTTAACACATTTTATACATTAGGCCCTGGCACCATGCTTCCTTGAATGTTGTTGGGTTTAAAGACTTCTGAATGTTCTTGACTGCATTAAGTTAGAAACTTGAATTCTTGTTCCTTTTTCTCCCAAGTTTATTGTATGGTTCTCATATTGCTCATTTTCTGATGTTTACTTTTTGGTTATTTTAGCTATTCGGAAAAAAGTATATTCTTCATACCTTATTCTTATAATTTGCAGACAAAGCCACAAGTCATTTTTTGAGAAGTCGGATTTATTTTTTGTGTGCATGATGCAACCCCTCTCCTTTGACATCCAAAAGCATGATCAAGAGATAGAAGCAGCCCAGGTAATTTTCGGTTAAGGGATGGTAATACGAATAGGAGGAATTGCCAGAAACTCATTTAGTTAAGAAACCAAAATGTGTATAGGTCTTCAAGTCCTTACGATCATTTTCTTTCCTGTTTTCCCCTGTGTAAAGTTCTTGAAGTTTATTCTATATTGACACACTTGTTTGCAATGGCTTGCAGTGGATGGCATTTGAGGAATATGCAGCCCAACCATTTGTCCAGAAAAACGAGCTTCTAAACTACATCAACGACATCTGCAAAGCGAAGATAGATGGGCAGTATTCTGGATTTTCTCCAGTACCTACAATGAGTTTTTCTGATCAGAAGATGAGCTACTTGTACTTGAATGGTAAAGCAACCGAGAGAGACAGCAGAGGTTGATCATCAGCCCTTGAAATTCTACTCTAGCAAGCAAGGGAGTTTTTTTTTTGTTTTTTTGTAATCCAACAAATTATTAAACTATTTGTGTCTTTCATCTTTCTAAGAGATACTGATCGTTCAGATCAGACCCAACAAAAGAAAGATATACTGATCATAATACAATCAGAACTTCTTTGCATTGTAACAACCAACATTTAAAGAGATCCATGATTTATTAACCAATTACCAAAAAGAAATATTTGCATTTTCTTCTGTCTGATCCTAGTTATTTGTGAAGTTTTTCTGTTGTGTTTGCGAGAATATACCGACGATAAGTATGTAAGACAGTATTGTGCTGAGGACTAAAAACATTAAAAATAGCTAACCCAATGGCCCATGCAGGTCTCGAACCTGCGACCTTCGCGTTATTAGCACGACGCTCTAACCAGCTGAGCTAATAGGCCGGTCGGTTAAATAGTTTCAAATATCCATTTATAAACCACTAGGGTACGCTGCACTAAATACCAGAACGTCTCCCTCCCAAGTCCTAACACGAATCAAGTATTTGCACCGTATGTGTTCATTCATTGTGCCCCAAAAAAAATAAACGATGAATACGAACGTTTGATCCAAAAACATATAAAAAATAATGCTTACCTTTCACATCTAAAAAAGAATACAACATATGTTATTCAAAAATTTGGAATTAAGGGTTTGGAAATTGCAGTCACCTTGTACGCCTTTCCTCATATAATCCATTAATATTTATATTTCAGACGCAAATTAATAAGAAGCAATAGACCAACCTTATCCGCACGCAGTACACATATAGAATCGGGGAACAAGAAAACGCACAGTTAGCTAATACTATATAGTATGGATATCCAAACAGTCAAACCCTACCTTGGTCTCCATGCCTTATAGACTAGAGGGTCCACTACCAGATCCATAAAGATAAGGATGATGCCCTTGACCTTGATGATGACGTTGATGACCCATCATCATCCCACCATACATGTTCATCCCAGGTGCATGCAGGTGCTGCAACTGCTCTCTCTGCCTTTGATCATGATATTCATGAGGATGATGATCAGCGTACAGCAGCTGCCTAGCCATTCCTGTTCCAGCAGTCTTCTCACCCTCCATCTCTCTGAACTTGTGCAAATAAATCTTGAGAGGCTCCACGTATTCCTTAAAACCCAGCCTCGTCATGGCCCACAATAGATCGTCACCGTTGATTGTCTTCCTCTTCTCTCTCCGGCACTTACCTGAGGCCTCTCCCGTGGTGAAGCTGATGAACTCTGAGACACACTACTGCACCGTCTCTTTAGCGTCTTTTGAAATCTTGGCGTTGCCTGGCAAACCTTTCTTCATCATCCTGCTCACGTTTGCAATCGGTAAAAACCTGTCGTGCTATCTCGCTGAGGATGATGAAGATCTTGTGTAATTCGTTTCTCCTCCTCCTCCTCCTCCTCCTGCTCCCGAGTCGTTGTCCGAGTCAGCGATATATATATCTATATGATATAGGCAAGGGTTTTTCAATTGAAAACAGTAACTGATTCATTTAAAAATGAATTAATGAATGTGAATTCTAGATGTATTCAAGAGTTATAGCAAAGGAAGTTTTATATGCTAAATTCAATTTTTCTAATGCTCTGCCCTCCTCCTGGAGGGGTTGGACTGCTTTTTCTCCTAGCTAAGCTGGGATCTTGAGGGATTATATTGCTGGGTCTCTGATATGTTGAATGGTCTCGGACCGTTCATTTATCGCGATAAGATTTTGACACTCACTTTGTATTCAAGCTCGATTATAAAAGAGTTAGTATAACGATCATACCATCACGTAATGTATACGACGTGTTATAATAAAATATAGAGAAATACGACAATGATGCTAAAAATTTCAATGACTTTTACGCACAAGCCGACCACGAGGGGTGTGTGGCTGTGGCACAGGGCCTTGTTTAATTGGATTCTTGGGTACTAATTAAACCCGATCCAACCGCACTGCCACATTAGAGAGACGAGTTTATATTAATATTTACAAGTAATGGAAGTCAAAACAACGTGGTCCATCGATATGGATGGTGGGTTACCCTTTTTCACCAATTGGGTAGGCAGGCATTGACCTCATTTCGTCAGCCTTACGATTTGATGAGGAGGAGGAGGAGAGGAGCATCCCTTCAACTTCATTTCATAATTGCATGGGACCAACCATACATCAATGATTCCATGATCCATCCACAGTGAGTGAGTGTAGAAAAATAAGAATATCAAATTTATCTCGCACTTAAACTTTGTTGTTGCCCACTTTGGACGGTACCCTCTCTTCTTCTGATGATCCATCTTAGAATTTTGATGATGTTAGCATATGTCAAACAAAATAGGATAAATATTCAATTATGCTCATATTTTTTATTCTTCTTTAATATGGATGTATTTATAAAGAAGTACAACGTTACCTTATTGATGACTCTTTTTGAATGATTATAATCATAGAATGGGGTCCACTTAAACACCTCTCCTTTTCTGGGAGTGGGTGGGTGTGTGTGCGCGTGTCCATATATACCTATAAATAATTAATCATGATGAGTTTTACAAATTCATAAGTGAGAACTTGTAATTTTGATTTTGTAAAGAACTTGATCTCTGCGGGTGCAGTGCAGGGATGTCTTGGTACCCAATCCATCCATTAATTTCATAGTGACATCTGCAGGTTGCCGTTTTCTTTTAAAGCTGAAACTCAAAGCAGCCTCGCCTGCATTTATAATTTATTTATGCTGATGCTTCTTCTGTGTACCCTTTATATTATACTAATCAAGCAGGATCCCATCAGTATTAATTAACAGTATAATTTATTTCTTTGAGAAGACAGTATTAATTAAAGGTATGATTAAATTGTAAACCAAAGTGGACCACAATGTCATGTCTTACTTATAATTTATGGCTCTTTACCTTTTAAATCAATAATAGTTAGCTAGTCGTCCCCCCAATTTTATGTCCTAATCACCATTGTTAATTTTGGGTTAGCCATCACAAACCATATTGCATATTAAATTGTTTCTCCTGTCCTGGCTATGGCTTGCTCCTCACTGCATAAAAACATCCACACAAAAATGGGATGGGATGTCACTAAATTTGCAATTTATATATATGATTCGACCTGCGAAAACGATTCGTTTTAAACAGAAATTAATCAGCTGTCTAATTCTCATGAACACCAATAGAAAGAACATTATTACTTGATGCTAAAATATACAAAATAGAGGGGTCTTTTTCAAGAATTGTTGAAATGCCATCTTCTGTATTCTCAACTAAAAATATCAAACAATTATGGGTTTTCAAAGTCTTAGGACCATCATTTGATGAATGAGACTCATACATTTCATGTATGTATATATGTTTCTTAGACTCCCCGAATTTCTACAATTTACGCAACTTTTGATGTCAGCTGGGATTCCACAATAATAATATTTTTGTCACACCAAGAAAGAGGCAAAATGTGAAACTCATTAAGATTCTTTTGTATTCTTAGGTTACTTGTTTTAGCAAATGAAATCAGTTGGAATTTGGGAAGGTTGTTCAACGATAACCTGCAAATGACAATTTCAGTTTCCCAACAATGTAAGTTTAGGCCAAATAGAAGTTCTATCTATCTATCGATTTGTTGGATATAAATAGATAGATAGCCACTTTCATAAGTGCCACCTGTCATGTGACTCATGCTGTTGCAAAGTAAGTGTAAGTGGGGTTTACCCACCCAAAGAGAAAAATTGCCATGTTAACATACAATTAATTCCTTAATTTTCTAATTTAATCAGGTTCTATGTATTATTATCATGTGTTTAAGATGGAATCAAATATTATTATTGGAGAGAGAGAGAGAGAGAGAGAGAGAGAGAGAGAGAGAGAGAATGCTTGTCTTAACTTCCAAGTTGTGATGACTGATGAGACTTGTGTTTGCGTGCTTAATTAATTTACTAATCTTAGTAAACGGAGTGTATTTTGCCCTTCAAAATCTGATTAACAAAAGAATACATACAAGATAAGAGTAGGCTACCAACCAACAAATTAACTTCCCGTCCACCTCTCCAACTTCTGCCTTTGTATTTTGCTTTTCCTTGGATCAATATTAAAATAACATACTTCAGACCAATATACCCTCCATTTCGTCTTAATATCAATGACCTACCTTTTGGTCTGTTTCGTCTTCATTGTAAAATGACCAACAACGCCTTTCGGGATGTCCACACCACACCACACCACAGGATAATAACTTATGTAATATGTCTGTAGAGCTTTTGAGGGCAAAATGGTAACTCAAATTGGATGTAGCTATGTACGTAGGAGACGTAATATGAATCTGTGATGGAGGGCAGTATGAAATTTAAATGCGACCATTGAGGGCGAGGGCTTCTATCTCTTGTATTTTCTATATATACAAACCACATGGGGATCGGTCGATGATCAAATTATTACAAAGGAAGGAGAGCTCCTGCGTAAATTACAGACACACAAAAAGAAGATGGTGAGCTACTTTTGCGGCTGGCACAAGCTTGTGAATGATTTCATCTACAAACTAGTTCTGCTAAACCTGTTGATATGCAGCTGCCTCAGCCTCAGCAGATCAGTTTCAATGGCCTCGGCCGCCGATATTGATGATCAAGTACTAGTGAACAACAATAACCCATTAAACCAACTCATGTCCAGCCAAGAAGATATGGTCCAAATTGCTGGATATGGAGAAGAGAAGCTTTCCACCGTCCTAATTACAGGCTCCGTCCATTGCGAGGAGGCTTGTAATAATTTGCATGCTCAAACTCATCATCCTGATTATCAACTTCATCTTCATGCATGGCCTCTCTCAGGTTTGTGTCTCTCTACTTGGATTTAATTAATGCTCATTCTCTTGATAATTATATAATTTACGTATACGTTCGTACCATCTTATTCATATCTATCTATCTATCTATCCATATAGATAGATATGATCAATATTTAGAACATAGCAGACTAATTTCCTAAAGCTAGCTTGGGTGCTTGCTTGCTTCCTTTTCTTTCTTTTTGTTTTGCGTGCTTACTTGAATTAAGTTGAGATTATTATCATTAATCGAAATATATAAATCATCTTCTCCATTTTCGTCTCTCTTCCTTTTTGTGGCAAATGTTATGCGCTTTGTCAAAGTAATATCATTACTGCGTGCAATACCATCAGCTATAACAACAATTTAGAGTAACCCAACAATATCATTAGTACTCCACTTTCATCTCTCTGTCTTCCTTAATTCAGATTGATATGTGCTGAATCTGAACTCAAAGTGTGAACAATTTATAAATTTCTTTTCAATGTTAGTTTCTTAAATATTAATAATTACGTTCAATATCATATATTTATTATAACACGTGTACAAGATGTACCATATAACCGTACTACCGTAATATGCTATAATAACTCCCAAACTTTTGTTTTTTGAATTAGTCCAGGTGGGTTGTGTTCTAGTAGTGGTTCCTCCATATTCTGTCTTTGCAAATGGCTGCTCCTTAAAGCAATCACCTCAAATTTGATGTGCACGTTGGACCCGTGAAAATTAACATCTCCTAATTTGATTTGGACATATTGTTTTTCTTTAGGCACAATTCAATTCATTAAAGCATTCCGCTAGATATTAATATAAAATAAGAGTAACGGGAAGCACACCTCTGTCTGTATCTCTATCTTACAGTAACTTTGGCCCTTACAGAAAGCAATTCACGATCAACTTCATAATAATAATTAAGATAAACTTAATCTGAGACTTTAATGAAAAGCAAAAACATTATTGTACACTTATATGATGTTCTTTAATTCGTGGATACAGAGCTCCATCGAAAACAACCATTTAGCTGAAATAAAGTGAAAAGGATATATTTTGCTAATTTAATTCTGGCATTTTCCAATTAACTAAGAAATTATTGTTCAGTCAATGTAACAATGATCTTCACCATCGCCATCATCATTATCTGTTTCTTCTTTTTTTCCCAAAATCTGCAGGTGCTTTGGTTTCTGTCAATTGCCATGTTAGTGGGAGAAAAAGAAAATCAAGCTTGGCACAAGGCTTAGCAGATGAATTTGGGGATTTCATTATTGATCTTCCTTCCAATCTACATGCAATTCCCAACTTGCACAAAACATGTTCGGTTAGAGTAGTTCGAATACCAAAGAACACACAATGCAGACCAGCTTATGTCAGGAGGCACAAGGGACTGAAATTATCGTCAGTTGGTAACGGTATCCGGACTTACAATGCTGGAAATATAAGGTTCCAGCATTTGACCTCTAAACCATCAGAAGCATGCATTAATATGCTATCATCATAGATACTCATTAAATAGTAGACCGGGATCCAGCACCACAGTTCATCTGGATGGCGCTTCAGTCACAGCATTGAGATGCAGGGGTTCGAACCCATTCTACTTATCATATGTAAAGTATATACAGTTATAGGAAACTATGATGACAGTTATATAATGTACGTAAAAACTGAAAAAAGAAATCATATTTTGTTATATACGCCAACTTCAAGAGATGAATATCATGACTGTAAGTTTTGCAAAATGAGAGGTGCTCTCAATCAGTCTCAAGGTCACCAACATTTTATATTTTATAAAATGACTAATTCATTCATTCATAACATGAGTGAAAAATTCTAAAACACAATTTGTCTTCAGAAATCATCTTACGGGAATTACGCAGGACTTAAACACTCTTCTGCTCGGCTCCAGAAACTATGTATCTTGCAACATCAGCGCAGCAGGTCAGCTTATCTGCTTTCTCTTCAGGGATTTCAATGGAGAATTCTTCCTCAAAGGCCATAACAAGCTCCACCCTGTCCAAACTATCCAGGTTTAAGTCCTTCTGGAAATCAGCTGTTTCAGTAACCTGTTCAGAGGTCAAGTTGCCTGTTAATTTCTAACATTCTTGTTATTGGATGAGGACAAGGTAAATGTTGCCTGCAATTAAATTGCAGTACCAAGTTTAACAATAAGCAGTACTTAACATAATGTACTGTAAAGAACATGGCCAATTGCTGGTCCATCAATTCATACAAGTATTAAAAGCACAGATGAGAGGAAGACTAGTTAAACTAAAGCAGTAAGAATGAAATAACTACCTTAGATGCATCAATTTTATCAAATTTCTTCACGAGTCCAATCACTCGGTCCATTATCTGATCAGTGCTGGTAGTACCTGTTGCGGCACACATGTGGCGGCTCAGAGATTTCAGCACATTTCCTCTTTCAGTAAGCAACCATTTTTCGGCTGAACTCCCTACCCTCACATGCCACAAGATGGAATTTCTAATGCTTTGCATGTTGAGAAGTTCTGAAAACCAATAAAACTCAGTGTCAAGTTTCAAAACAGCACATACAAATGCAGGGAAGCATCAAGATTGTGACAAACAATTAACAAATCAACATAACATGTAAGGAATGCAATCATGACCCTTTAAGGAAATATAAGAGTGTGCTTATGCATGGAATGCAAATTTGGTTGTTGGGTCACACCCTACCAAAGAGACTACTAAGGTAAAGAGGAAAAGGTGGAAGCAGAAAGGGTTCCGCCGTTAGTCGTCGCCACAAGTAGCTAAGTAAAGCATGTAAGTAACAAATGAATGCGAAACCAAAAGCTTAAGCCATTAAGTGAAAATGTTCATGTGACAGTATTATTATACTCATACTCAACCAACATTAGATTTCTGCTTTAATAATATGAAACCTTGCATTCAAGATATAGATCAGCCACTACTGTAACCCTGCCTAGAATAGAACTTGGTTAGTTAAAAGCAGCGATAGTGCTTGCCTAGACCATCTGCATTCTGCAGTGCTCCTATCAAAGAAAACAAAAAAGACCATCTGCAGTGCGGCCCATGTGTAGGCATGTATAATTGTGCAGTACCATAGCAAGCTGACAAAACCAAACAGCATTGCATTGTAAACACGAAAATGAAACAAGAGAATGCAGTACAAATTTGCCATTTAGTTCAATTTCGATCAGAGAAACCAGAGAATGGTGTTGGGTTACACAAAAGTAAAAAACAGTGAAAAAATTAAGTGAGTGACAAGGTGCTAAGAGTGGAGAAGGGACAAATATGCGAGGAAACAAAGTAGAGACTGATCACTCACGAGACTGCCGGTGTGGTTCGCTCGCTGTGTGTTTGCTTAAATGCCGCACTGAAAACAAATTCTTGAAACAAGGTGTGGGCGCTTTTCCTGTTTTTCAGGTCGCTTTACGGAGTGGAGGCCTTTGTCTAAGAATATGTAGTCTATAGATAGGCCTGCTGCCGACCAATGAGTATGTGAGACGGTGATTGACGGAGCCTAATGAATCTTATTTCAAAAGCCCAATCCAACCGAGGCCCAACCCTCTCTCTCTCTCTTTTTCTCTGAGAGGGCAATTTATAAGTTTTCCATGAGTTTGAGTATGTACTTGTAAATATCTCCAAAAATATGTTTGAACTTGAAAATAACATAATAATTTGGGAGGTCTTTTATAGTTTGTCCTACTTTATTTTATATCAAGTAACTCGTAAGTAACTCATAATCTAGTGATGATTTTCTTCTCGAAGGTGAAAGGGATCCAAGTGGAAAAAAAAAAAAGAAAAAAGAAGAAAAAAAAAAAGGGTGAATGGGATCTCAAATTCAAAACCCCCCACCTCTCCAATAATAATAATAATAACATAAATTGAAAATTACTCTACTTAACACGAGAGAGACACACTCTACTTGCAATAAGGAAAGAAAATGAACAGACAAAATGAATTCTTAAAAAAAACAAATTGATACTCAAAAGAAAAATATACGTAAAAGGGAAAGGAAAGGAAAAGAAAGACACTCCTGAAAGTGAAGGGCCTTCATCGTCCTTGTGGGTTGTAGGTTGTAGGTCGTAGAGTTTGTGGGTTGTGGAGGGGAAGAGAAGGGACTTAAAAGGCAAAAAGAAAAGACTTTGTCAATACGATGACGTGAAGAGCATCCCCATTAAACCAACAACATCATTGGGTTACCCTTCGATCTTCCAAACTCATCGGAGATTATTACCTCTTTTTTATTTATTATTGTTTATTATTATTACTCATCAATCGATTAATTACTTACCCTTGTTTTTTCACTTTCTTCTTTCCATCTGCCCCCTCCCTTTGTTTGTTGTTGCTTAAGTGCCTTCTTAATCTAATAATCTCTCTCTCTCTCTCTCTCTCTCTCCGTCTCTCTATATATAAACGGGTTTTTCTCTGTTGGGCTTTTTTTTCGAGTTTTGACGCCCAATCAATCAAATTTTCGTGCTTTGTGGATTTAAGTTTTCATCATATGAGATTGGATTCCAATTCTGCAAAGTGGGTATGCGTCTGTAATTTTATTTTTGAGGGTTGGTGCTTGGTGGTGGTGATATCGAAACAATCGAAATGGGGAATGTGAATGGGAGAGAAGATGGGGGTGGAAGCCCATCAGCGGCTGAGGAAGAGAGTGGTGGTGGGAGCGTGCAGGAGGGTCATGCCCATGGCCGTGGTGTTAGTGGTGGCGGTGATGGGTCGTCTGAGTTGATGGGTCAATCGCCTCCTCATAGCCCTAGGGCCACTCACTCCCCTTTGATGTTTACTCCTCAGGTCAGCTCCTTTCTTTCCTCATCTTTTGTTTATTTATTCCTTTTCAAGTTCGTGTTTTTGTTATTTTTCCATGGAGATTCAGATTTTACTCCTGTGACATCAAATTGATGTTTCTTAAAATTGGGGACTTTTGTGATTCAACTTAGAACTGGTTGTGTGAATTATGCTGTGCAATTACTTTTTCAACTTAAAATTGATAACTTTCTGACATACCACCTAATTCATATCAGTTTCTCTTAGAAGCTCACTAGTTGCTTGAAGCAAATTCAAAACATAATTTCTTGTTTCTTTGTTTCTGTACTTAATCTGGAAATCAGAAAGAAAAAAAAGCAATCGGTTTATCATCATGCAATCTGCTTATCTTTGATATTGGCTATGTGGTTCTCTGTGAGAAGTCCGTATTTTGGATCATTGAATTAGCCAAAAAAGGAATGCAAGTGGTCAACCGTTGGGTGACTGATGACAGGAAACTAAGTAATAAATTCTGATTCCAAATCCCCCCTCCTCTCTCTCTTTGTCTCTCACCAATTCTGAAATTGGAAAATACGTTTTACATGAATCTATCCTTGGTGCACTACGAGGCTCAAATATTTGGATTTTAATGTTTAGCCCCTTGAAAATTCTTTTAATACCATCGAGCACCAACCTATTGGTAATCTGTTGTTCTGCTTAAGTATATTATGTATATTTTTTTTATCTATGGAAATCCACGATTTTCATCCTTTTGTTCAACTTTTTCCAGGTCCCTGTGGTTCCCTTACAAAGACCGGATGAGATACACATACCAAACAACTCATGGATGCAAACTTCAGGGTTTGAAGACATGTGCTGTGAGCAAGGAATTCCAACTATGATTACATGGAGCTATGGTGGGAAGGATGTAGCTGTGGAGGGATCCTGGGATAACTGGAAGACAAGGTTCCCAAAAATAACATAAAAAATAGTTTAAGTTTTAAATGTAGTTTGCACTACCTGAACTCTTACCGAAGTTCTTGGTTCTATCTTGTTTTTTCAGAATGGCCTTACAGAGATCAGGGAAAGACTTCACGATCATGAAAGTACTGCCATCCGGTGTTTACCAGTATAGGTTTATTGTTGATGGGCAGTGGAGGTTCTCTCCTGATTTACCCTTGGCCCAAGATGATGCGGGCAATTCTTACAACCTTTTGGACTTGCAGGTAATGATCGTCATACCTTCCTAGGTTGATACATGTGTCGAATGAGTGTGACAATCCTTATAAAACACCTGCATCTGTTTATTGATCTCATTCAGAAAAATGAAACTCCTAGTCAGATCAGATGAGTAAGATAACCTTCTCTGGGACTCAATCACGGACTAATGAGTATAAACTGCTTTTAAAAGTTTCCTTTATCAGAAAATAAGAGCTTATCTCAGAATAGATATTATGATGGCATTGCATGATGCTTGGTATATATGAATTTGTTAAAGCATTCATTAAACTGCGACCTTTTTTAGCTTACTGTCTTAGTTCTGTTTATGTAAATCCTACTTTTATGCAATTTGTTTTCCTTTAGATATAGATATTTAGTGATTATAGTAGACACTCTGGAATATGGATAAGTTCCTTGATATTTCTCCTATGTTGTAAGATTGATAAGATTTCCGTCATTATAGTCTAATTTCTTCAATATCAATACTTGTCGAGCAGACCCTTAATATTTTTATCAATGTTGATATTAATACCTTCAACTTAGCTTAGCTGTTAAATTCATGTTTGCATTTTAGGTAGAGTGCTTGTTCACTTTCACTGTGTATCCAGTTTTTTATTCATCAACTTCTCTTACCAAATTTCTGTTTTTTGAAAGATTTTTTTTCCATTTTGGGAAATGATGTTCAATAAGGTTCTGGGAGATCTTTGTCTTTTCTTTTCCAGTGAGTTTTAGTTAGTCCTTTCTTTCATGTTTTGGATTTTATATAGAGAATAATCTGGGCAGCCGATGCCTGTGACATAAAGAGTTTCAGTATATGGGAGAAGGATCAAATTACACCCGGTTTAACCATCTTTTGCCTACACCCCTGTACTTTTAGTTTGATCCATTGGATTAGAATTTCTCCTTATGCTTGTCATGCTCACAGGTTTTGAAGATAATTAGAAATTTATAACACCTTCATTCATTTATAAAGAAAAGCTCAAAATCATGTTTTTTTAAAAATTGTTTTAAAATAGGCAAGGAGCGTGAGTTTATGGGTCAGATACTAATTGAGATTTAATTCATGTAAAATTTGGCATCCATGCTAAGCACTAGAAGGATGGTTAATCCAACGGCAGGTTTTTAAAAACACTGATCTCAATGATACCAGGTTTAGCTTTTGAACCTTTTACTTCATGTACTCCTTCAATTGAAATTACACATTTAAATGAGGATTTTTAATCACTGTGTTGATTTCCCTTTTCTTGTATCTTTTTCTGAATTAGTGCTGTCAGTTCTTAATCTCTAAAATGGCATGGCGGAAATATATAACATGCAAGCAGAATCATGCACTTGCATTTTCTCATTGCTGGGCTATCTGAGTCTGAACAATAGTGTGACAACTTGTTGGAATAGTATGTGCAAGTGCACGAAGCTGATTGATATTATTGGTTTCTTCTACAGGATTATGTTCCAGAAGACATTGGAAGCATTTCTGGCTTTGAACCTCCCCAGTCCCCTGACTCAAGTTATAACAACCTGCAGCTTGGATCTGAAGATTTCGCAAAGGAGCCGCCATTGGTTCCCCCACACCTACAAATGACACTGCTCAATGCGCCGTCATCTTACATGGAGATGCCGCCTCCTTTGTCAAGACCTCAACATGTGGTACTCAATCACCTTTACATGCAGAGAGGGAAGAGTGGCCCATCTGTGGTGGCACTTGGTACAACAGAGAGGTTTATAGCGAAGTATGTTACAGTGGTTCTCTACAAGTCCTTGCAGAGATAAGCATACACAGAATGTTTGTCTGGACACTACAGACCCCTTTATGTAGTTAGTTTATATAAATTGAAAAGTTCAGTGCCATTTTCATGGCTTCGGTATGTTGAGGAAGGATTATCAGGTGAAACTTCAAGATTGTATTTTCACACAATTCCATTGCTAAATGACCATTGATCCAGCTGCTTTTGCATACTGATTCTTACTTGCACTTATTGGTTGTTCATTTATTTTGTTCAAGGGAAATATGGATCTGATATGATCAAATTACTTAACATTGGCCCTTATTTAGTCTGTTACCCGAGGTTGCCTACCTTTTGGCAAAACTTGGGAATCACCAGACCCCCGTTTTTTAGAGACTTGTCAAAATGAACTTACAACTGAACAACGAAAGCATGAATCAAAAGAAACGAAAGATGAAAATCGTATTCGTGGGAGCCTGCACATTCACTGTTTTTATGTATAAATTTTAAAAGTTTGGTTTCTATCAGGAGAAGTATGCCATGCTAATGTGCCTTAGATGATCCGCATCTCAGGAACTCTGGGAAGGTAGAGTAGAAATTAGTATGATAAAATATGATAAAGTGATCAAAATGAAGGATCACTACTCTCAATGGAGATAATGAAAAATCACTTCACCTTTTGCTCTGCTATTCAACCCCAGCCTGGCTGAGGACGTCAAACATATTTTATTGTCTAGGAGGAATTACGCTTACATGTGGATCAACAAGTTGGGAGGCCATTCAAAGATAAACATAATTTTTTTTAAAGAAAGATGAGTAACAAAAGAGAGAAGAATGGCATGAGCAGAGATGGCAAGCAAGCTACTTATCTATTGCCAATTCATTCATGTTAAATTGATTCAAAGATAATTAACAGCCATACATTTCATCTGAACGAGAAATTTATGCTATAACAGAACATAAAAGTAGAACAACCAATCCTTCCGTTGTTGACTATACAAGCTCGTACGAACTCTGGCACTTGTCCTCTTCCTCCACAATGACAACGTACCCTCCTTCCTTAGCTTTGAATCTTGAAAATGAAATACCCATCTCTCTTTGTTTCTTTTTTCTGTGGTTATTTAAAAAACTGGACATCCTTCAACCTTAATACCTGGGGCAGTGGGGCATGTTGCCAAAGGACAATGGTCAAGTTCAGTCCCCCACCATTTCACATTGTAGTTATTGTTCTGCAAGGCAAAGAAGAGTAGGACGCCCATAAACGCTGTCCCAGCATCCAATGCTGCAGATAGGACATAGTTGTATTTCTGCCACCAGCGCTTGTGATATTTGAACACGAAATAGTTGAAGATACCTCCAGTGATGAGCCAGCTTGCTATATTGGTGGGAGTTGCAGGCGGCATCCCGGCAAAGCCATAAGTAATGACTGGCATGTTTATCAAGGGAATCCATTTCTTGTCCGGGAAGATTTTGCTCAATATCCAAATTGGAACTGGCAAGAAAGCTCCCACAATGAATAGCCATACCAAGTTCCGATACAGTCCTCCAGGTCCAAACAGTCGCTTTGGTCCAATCAAGCCCCAAATAACAGAAGCATCAAAGGTGACTCTGTACTTTGGACAAGTCCAGGGGCTGTTTGGATGGAGTGCATCAATATCGCATAAGTTGTCAATGCTCTCCAACATCCACCATGCGACTGCGAGGTTCACAATACCAGCAACCAGAGTTCCCACCAGCTGGAGACAAACGAACAAAGGAAGGCAATGTGCTGGAATATCAGTTTAACATAACTTTGACACAAGAAGGGTAATACCTTTTAGGAACAGAAACAGAAACAGAAATGCCAAGTATGACTTTCTGTTATGAAAATACCTGAGCTGTGTACATGCACCGAGGTGGAATCTTCATATAGTGCCCAAGTTTAAGGTCAGATAGGAAAGAGAGCGCATGCACAGTGCTGATTCGTCCATAGATTTTGAACAACAAGTTTGCAATTGGTTTTCCTGGTAGAATATACCCAATAAGGAATTGTGCTATGATGTCAAATCCAGGTTGCTGCACGAAAGCCACAAGATGTGTTTTTTAGTGGTTAGAATGGTATTTCGCAGTTGTTTGTGCACCAGTACTGACAAGAACAAAGATAAGGAAAGAAAGAATCAAGAAATCATAGAATTACTTGGTTGGTGGTTGCTTGAATGACCCCAACTGGGAGGGTGACAATGAAGGACAAGACAAAGCCAAATAGCAACCCCCACCATGGCAGCTGCACAACTTCTTTCCATACAAAGCACATTAGCAGGGACAGGGCGATGCTCCCTCCTAATAGGATGAGGAACCACCACTGAGGCACTTGTTTGTAACGCTGCATCAGTTTTTCATGGATATCCACTTTCACATTCTTCATTGCTGATCTGCTTTGCTTCAAAATAGCACTAGGAAAAGGAAAAATCCAGGATAACTTTGTCAGTTAAGTATGAACAATTTACTCCATGTATCCAAGGTTAGGTAACTTGCCCTGCAGACGGCAACAAATTAATAACAGTAGTATGAGTGGAGAATGGAACTTAAAGTTTAATTGAAAGTACCTGCCATGAAACAGTGCCACATGAACGAGGGTTGCTGAAAATCTTGCAAATCCTGATCCAATGGATAAAGCGAAAAGCGGGCTAAGATAGAGCTTGCCGTAACTATTATAGGCATCAATGTTAAGATCAAACTGGGGTGTCAAGATCTTGGTAGTGTCATATTTATGGCCACTAGAGGTGAATAGCTGGTTGGAAAATATAGGGAACTTTCGAGCATCGAAAGTGTTGAACTTCCAGTAGCAAACAGGGACAATGACATAGATGAACAAGACAAATCCAACCCCAACGTTGAGAATGGAAGTCCAGGGAGTGACTAGGGGGCTGCCATGATAAGCTGAAATCCCAGCCCAATCAAGGGTGAAAGCACCAACCCCAAGTCCATGGTAACCTGAGCCAATTTGCTGAGCTGTGATACTGTGTGGCCAAGCCCAGCAGACCCATGAGAAGAAGGTCAAGATCGGGAAAAGGTAGCCAGGGAGTGCATAATAAGCAAAGCTTGCTGCCATGGCAATCAAGAAAAACTGCATCCGCGTAAAGCCTTTGCTTATTGTCCTTTTCATGGAGTGCTCTATGAAAGGTTTCAACCAACAGCAGCAAAGTCCATTTTGATGAGATCAAATTCAGATTATATTACTAGACCAATAACAACATACATTCAAATTCTCTACTTTAAGTTTATGCCATTGCCAACTAAAAGATCACTTTTGCTTTCTTTCTTTCTCCATCAAAGCAAGTAATTCACCATTTAAGAAAGGCGTATCTTCCACTTGACCTTATTTATTATAAAGACTACAATTGTAGCGTTATGCGTTGTGAGGGAATATTACTCCAATTTGGCAAGACGGAGAGCATGAAATGAAACAGATTCTCAACCATTGAACATGCAGCAGCCCTTGGCTTATGACACCATCATTCACAGGGAAACCGAAAACTTTTACCACAAACATCTAAAACGCAAATTAGAACAGGATTCAACCGTTCTGGCATCACCCTCCAATTTTATGTTGTTTTGACGAGTCAGTTCAGCAGTTTAGCAGTGAGTTAGAGGAGGAGAAAAGTTTTCAACTTTAAGCTATTTTATTATCTTACTTTTATCTCTCAATCTCAACAACTAAACGGAACATTGAATAAGGAAAAGCAGAGGACAAAGTCATACCTAAACAGAGAAACCTGAGCAAGGTTGGAAGGCCACCACATTTCAACGGGGTCAACCAGGAACCTCCTAAGAATCCCTGCCCATCCATACCCCAATATCTGCACATCATCACAAAACCCAGAAATTCAAACAAAAATTGCAGCAACTATTCACAAATCTTTGGCTTCTTCATGTTTGCTAGCCTCTATCCCAAGTATAATTTTAAAATAAAATAAAAACTTTTTTCTGAATTTGAAAGGCTATTTCTTTATTAACGACTATTATTATATATTTTTTCTTTTTGGAGAACCCAAAACACTGATTTATTGAAATTGAATGCACGGCAGCCTGATAAGGCCATTCATGGTCATGGAATGGGTATCTGCTATATATAAAAATTTCCAAAATCTCTACTGAAATATAAAATTCAAAATATTACTAGAATACGTTTTCTTTTCTTAAAAAAGAAAAAAAAACAAAAAAACAAAAAGGAAAAAGAAAGTGAAACCTTCCAAGTTCAGTGAAAGAAAAGAAACGAAAAGAAGAAATAAAAAAACTGAAGAGAAAGTTGAGAGAAAGGAAGGATTGTGGTTGTGAATTAATTAACCTGAGAAGTCAAGACGATGATGAGAGCAAGAAGAAAACTCAAGCTCTGCTTGTAATAGGCCTTCATAATGGTAATGGCACCAATTGAATAGGCATCACCCCCTCCGTAAGAAATCCCACAATTGGCAAAAATGGTGATGATGACATGCTCCTTCATGTTGAAGGGCCCAGGATTCAAGCTGAACCTCCACCCCAGGAGGCTGTACTCGCGCTTTGGGAGGGTGGAGGCCATGAGCTTGCCGATGGGCAGAGCAGCAATTTGCATGAGAATGGCAGAGATGCTGAGGGGCTGCGTGCGGAAGGTGAAGAAGGTGTTGAGGAAGATTAAGATGATGCATGTGGTTAAGCCCAAGAACCACGCCCTGAACGTCATGACAGGCATTGAAGGGTCGTCCGTCTCAGGCACCACCAAGGCCACCTCTTCTATGGCGCATCTCTCATGATCTTCACTGCTCCCATTAGCCGCCTTCTCGGGGTCCCTGTGGTTCTTGGACGCCATTGAAACACCTCTCTGTTTCTTTCTCTGTTTTTCCCTGTTACTCTCTTATCTGAGAAACTGAGAGAAAATAGCAGAAAAGAAACAAGTAGTCTGTCTGTGTCCGAAGACTGATGTGTGATTATGTGTTAGAGGCTTACAGGTCCCGTACTTGCTTCGGGTTGGAATTTAGTGTCGAGTAATAAGACCAAGATCTAGTTACATACATATATATATATATATATATATATATATATATATACACACTGATTTTTGCCAGATAGATGACAATTATGCCCTTAATTTCCTTTTAATGATGTTGCGACAGTCTCACTGTCCTCGTTCTAGCATACAATAACAAATTTAATTGAAACTACCATTTTTGTCTGGAATTGAATTGAATTGGATATATACATAGAGGAAATGTCCATATGCTAATAACAATATATAATATTAGCTATGCGACATGCATCTCCCAACGGATTACATATGCTCTTAATAAAGGCTTTTGTTCATTTCAGACAATATATATACATATAACCGTTGAGAGAAGTTATTTATACATACGAGGTCATTTGTTTGAATCTTCGTTCTTAAATCTCGTATGTATTGAAAAAACAATACATGTACATATAAGTTGAGCTACAAGAATAAAATAAAAAAGGCATGTATATCTTTTTATTTTATTTTTTTAATGCATTGAAATTCACAAACAATTAATGCCCTTGTCGTGTAAGGAGTAAGCCATGATTTGATTTGGTTTACCTCGCGCGTGTGAACCACTTTCCCTGAGGGCGTTTGGCACGTTTTAGTACAAACGTCTCAATCTCCACAAAAGCTACTTCTCTTTTACACGTGGGCTGCCAAAGAAGGACCCGCATAATAAGGTCCATGTCAGACCTATAGGCCAGTAACATTGCCACGCAAGATAAAAGCTCGTGTGCAGCTCAAGCTGTTCGAGTTCTAAAAGCCAAACATTATGGGATCCACGTGGCAAAACGTTTGACCTCCCCATTGCGTAAGAATTTTTGGAATCAACAGTGCTCTGCGTTGAACATTGTTTTGGTAATTATAATTTTTTATTTTTTTGGGGTTGGAATTGCAGAGTAATTATTGGCCTCCAATACAAAAGATAAATTCTATTTTAGGTTTAGATTAGCCAAAAGGAAAGGAAAATTGTATGACAGCAAGGCAAATTGGTGGTAGTGGATTCGATCATTCATTTGGGACTTGGGAGTGGCAACGGCAACGGCAATGGCCATGGTTGGTCGCCCCAACTTTACTGCGCGTGTGAACATCACGTGTCCTCAAACGCCTTGCACACAATTGCCTTGTGTTTAGCAAAAACCATCTCTGGCTTCACACATGATTTGTAAAAGTGGGACCCGCTTAATCATCTCCATGTCACACCTAGGTCTGTGCTTATCCGAGGTGTTTTTACATTCGAGCAGAAATCAAATCTATAATTGTGTTAAGATTTCACATAATTGAAACATCATTTTTATCACAAAAGCCCAGTAATTTGGGCTCGTGAATACCACGCACTAAACAAATACCAGTAATTCGGGCAGATTCAATCAGCCCACTATCACACTGTGTTAAATAGTTTTTTTATAATAAAAAATTATAAGCATGGATTCACACACACTATCAGGCCTCGTTTGATTCATGGAAAAAGAGATTTGAGAATGAGAATTCAATTATTTTTCCATGTTTGGTAAATTCGTGTATGAGAAATGGTTGCCTATCACATGGAAAAGTATAGAGGAAAGTGAAGCCCTCCCTTCAACTTGGGTTTTGTTTTCCCTCTTCACGGGAAAATTAAGGAAAATGAGCCAACATTCAATGCACAATTTTCATGACTATTTTGTCCCCATGAACAGTTTAGAATTACAACGTATCATTAAATATATTCTTTTTTTATTTGATTTAATATGGATATAATTGGAAAATTATACAAACTTTGTTTTCCATTCATACTTAAAACAAACATGGAAAAGGAAACAAAGTGAAATCTCCCGGTTACTTTCCCGACATTACCAAACGTGGGAAAAGAATATTCCATTCTCATTCCTTAGGAAACGACGTGGGAAGTGATTTCCCCTCAAATCCATTCCGTGAACCAAACAGGGTTTCAAGGTATTATAGGGATTCGAACTTGAAATCATTGGTTTGCAAGTCAATGTCATTTTTTCACCAAACTAGGCTATGCAGTGGCAAACTTAATAATTTATAGCCATGAACTCGTAGTTCAAGAAGTTAAAAACAGTTATTATTTATGCATTGTGTTTGAATTTTTCCTCCCCAATATCGTTTGTATTCAAAAAATTAAAAATGCATTGCTTCAATATTATATTTTATCTTCTTATATTTTTGATGTGATGTTTTTAGATTATTCAACCTAATTACTGCAAATCAATTTAGGATTCCCAATTTGTGCAAGTTTTTTTTTTTTCTTTTCCCTACTTGTTCCTAAATTGAGTAACTTACGAACTGGCAATGATATTATATATCTGTGATATTTTCAAATTTCTGCTGGAAAGAAATTAACAAGAAAAGAAGGGTGCAGTTACTACTAGTGTGTGTGGAAGTGTGGCACTTGGATTGAATTTCCGATGTGAGTGTGACTGACATTCACATTGGGAAGAAGAATCGAAGGATATGACAATCACAAACCAGAGGGGAGCAAGAGGTCTTCTGCGCTCGCTGTCATACGTTGTGGCGGTGGGGCCTACAGTAGACTTTTGCAAAGAGACCAAGACTAAGTTGATTTATTTTTAATTTTTTTGATGGAGAAATAAGAACAATCAAGACTAACTTGATGAGATGGACCCCCTTTTCAGCATTTTATGCAGAGCGAGCAAGAGGACGGACACATGGGGGACTCCGAAACCGTTGGTTTACAAGCACAGAGTTACACAGTGACTCGAATATAAAGAGTGGAGGAGGAGGGCCCCTCCGCAAGTCCTCTTAACTGGTAAATTTAGGGTTGACTCAAATCAGCAGTTGAGATTCATTCAGCACTCACCACTCTCCTCCCTCCTCAATCTCCAAACCAAGAGATTGAAACGTATATACAAAAGTAGGCATGCACTTAGATTTTAAAAGATCCCACCACTCAGCACTGGCACTGATAACACACGTGTTTTCCATCCATATATAATATTAGAGATCGCATATCACAAGAGTTAGGGTTCTCACAGTCAGAGGTTGGTACTTGTGCTTCACTTTCATTGTAATATGAATAACCAGATCAGATGCGGAGAAATACAACTTTCGATAACTTCATCTCAACCTACGTACTCTATCTCAATCATTAGATGGATCCAAAACAAATCGTATATCTTTAATTATTAGATTGATAGAAGCCTAATTATTTATATCTAAAGCTCATTCCATTGACTCATCCATCCGACTAATATCGTTATTATTAAATTATAATATACACATATACATAAGTTAAAATATATCAACAAACTTGATGCATCTTCCGACACCACCAATATTATTATTACTTGCTTTTAATCTAATCTGATTTTCTATTAGCTAATATTGTTACTTCGATTTTTGGGTTTGTAATGAGGGGTAGTTTGTTGCGTTACAGTCAAAGTCTAGTCATAAATATTAACTCTTCAAGGTTGATTAATCGTAGGAACTCAAGTGTAGTTGAAGAATAATTATAAGTTTGTGATGAGGTAGGGACATGGGATGATAATTAATTGGTGGTGGGCCAGTTCCAACTAGTTAATAAACGGAACCCAATGTTAAAACTGATTGCATTGCATGTATGATGTGCCAATTATTTATTAGTATGAATGTATAATTATTATGTATATTCTCTCAAATCAAAACTAAACGTTAAAACGCAGTCCGCCTCATAGATAGATTAGTCCAACTTACAAATTCAACTAGGACAAGCAAGCAAACTCTCGCGGCGTTCACACTAAGTACAAGGCATGCTTGTTAGCTATACCCTATGAGTGGCTGGCTTGATAAAGAAGGAATCCGAATAGGTATATATAATTAGGGACAAAGAATTCCACATGGTGGTGGTGAACCAGAAAGAATGGTGATATAGATAGAAAGAAAACAAGACATTGCATCTACCACCAGCAAACAAAAATAGGTGGGCCTCACCCTCACTGCATCATGCCTCACGGCGGGCCACCTTTCATTCTAATTTCTAACTCGAGCGGCCAGCGACATATTGATAGATGGATAGATGGATGGATGGATGGATACATATTCCATCCAAAAACACAAGCCAAACAAACAAAAAGAAAAAGGAAAAAGAAGATTCTATCTATCTATATGGTTTAAGTTATGCATGTCAAAATTTAAAACAGTATGTTTCGTCTGTCACCACTCGATGAGGCCCAACTTATATATATATATATATAAGTGGACTGCCATTCCCATTGAGCCTGCTATGAGTTTATTAGGAGGAGGAATCCAAGCCTCAGAAACCTGGCAAGCTAAGGATCATATATATATATATATATATGCACGCTCCATCGCTCCACCTACCAGTCTATTTCACCTTTCGGTTAATCAAGATCTCTCCATCCATCCCATTAGCTTTTATATATATTCCACCAAATTTCACAGTGGCCTTGTGGTCCACTGCTGTGCTTGTTCAGTTGCTTTGCTTTGTATAAAGTCCGCTGGGACACTCACAATGAGTATATATGTGTGTGTGTGTGTGTATCAATTCCAGGAAGAATAAATGTTATTTTTGTAAATTCTTTCATATATGAATGCGTCAGTTTGATGAATGTTATGTTCCAAAACTGTGGGAGGCTGAGGCTGGCTAACCCAAATGAGTATGTTAAAAACGTAACTAGGTTGGGTAACGAATACTTGTTAATTTATGGGTGATCATCTGCAGCCTGCCCATCACAAGTCATGGACGCACTAGAGTAGAGCAGCCATCAACCATCAACCATCAACCATAATATTTCTTCCTTTTTAGCTACACTACACTACTAGAAGAACTAGATAGATATGTTCCATCCATTTGGACCAATTAATTCCATATTCTCTTCTGGATGATATCGAGTGGCAGAGCAGAGGGATCTCATCTCATCTCAGGCCATCATTACAATTGACAATTGTGTGGTCACTACTCGTGACTATATACGGTCTGACAAATTTATATATATTCTTATTGTATGTACGTTGACATATCTAGACCACCACACACCAGCGCAGACAGGAGGCATCGGCATCTTTATTCTTTAACGAGACGAGTGGCTCATGTGCCATGGCCTCTCTCTTGATCAGATGCTTTTTATAGGTGGTGCAAAACTATACAATTCCTGCACTACTCGTACTAATTTGTACCCTTTATAGTATTCGAGCCACTGCACTTAATTTCTGCCCACATTCAATTAGTATAGAGTCTATAGACTAGTAGTACAACGTCCAAAGATCCTCTTCTCTTTTTGGACTGTCATTCATATAATATATGTCCAAGTCCAAACCTCCAAATTTAAATTCTAGATTCACGGCTTGCCTACATTTTCCTAATTAAGCCCACCATTCTTTCATTTCATTATCCCAAAGATCCTCAATATATATGTTCGGTACGTACCAACCTGTACTCAAACTGCTTTTTATTATTTTTCACTTTTGCCTTATCTCTTTTATCTGACAAGAGTTTGAGGAATGATAATTAATCACAGGGCAAAGCAACTTTAAAATGCTATGTGCCAAACCGAAAACACGGTTCAAGTTTGAAAAAAAAAAAGATTGAGCGCAGTAGTCAATCTGATCATGAAAGTTGAAATCCATGAAACAGAGAAGGTTCACTAGCAGAGAGGGTCTTGTTCCGAGATCTTCGCATCTAATAATTCACGCAGAATCAAATTAAGGAAGAGGGTTCTTGACTTATACGTCACTTGAGTAGATACACCAAAAATTCACAAGTGCATATGCGATATACAAACTTAGGCCAGAGGGAACTCATTATTGCATGACTACATATACTTCAAACCTCAGACCACAGGCAGCAATTTAGACATAAAATTACACATAGTATGCCAAGAAAGGGTGGCATAGACTCTTAATTTTAGGTTGGAATATTGTCTCTTATCAGTTACCGCACATGTACGTAGAAAATTGCATATATAGGGAGGCGGCAGGCAGGCAGGCATATCTTACTGCATGCTTACTAGCTAGAGTCATGCTTTATTTATTTATAGTCACATAACAGAGCAGGCATTAGGGTTCTCATCACTGAAAATCTGCGGGGAAGGGTAAGAATAATCCGAGTAGAACTTTGTTGGCCAATATTCGGTCCGCTTGATATCAACCTTGTTATCCTCTGATCCTTTGTCTTCCTCCCCTTCTTTCTTTTCTCCTTCTTTTTTCTCCTCTTCTTTCTTTTCTTCTTCCTTCTTTTCTTCTTCCTTCTTTTCTTCCTCCTTCACAATGGAAACCTGCTTTCTGGTTTTTTTATACACTTCTTCAGCAAGCTTGGCAGGATCCACCACACCTTTTACTACAACCTGATCGTTAGCGACGTCTGTTTCCACTGATTCGACACCTGCAATAACACATTATTCCTCAGCAAGATGCATATATATCTGTATATGTTCCAGTAAGATTCATACCAATAACTAGTTACTGTTAATTCTTGGATATATAAAAAAGTAACTATAGCAGCTAGCCTTATTTATAGTTGGATGTGGATTTTGTTTTTCACAAAGTTAGGGGGCCCTTTATGCACATTCAGAAAATATACCCTCGGGGCTCGGGCGTCCTGCTGTTATGTTGGAACTTGGGATGGCATTCTTACCTACCCCATCCTCCCAGGCATTAAATCCTATGACCCCTATCACTATGGGGAGTTGTTTCATTTGAATAAAATTACCATATATATAGTGGGTAAAATCATCTTTTACTTATTGAAAATTTGAAAGAGTGCATAATATTTAATGGAAGATGATATAAGATATACCTTTGATCTTTCGGATTCGCTTCTGTAAAAGTTGAGCGCATGCTTCGCAGTGCATTCGAACTGTTAATACCACTGTAACAACAGCCGGAGGCTGACAATATATATGTGGATTGAATTAATAAGTTACTGGTCAGATATATGAAATTGTACAATGAATTCCCCTCACAAATAATAATTTGATTCTTACAACAACAAGGTCAAATTTTACTAATTAAGCATCATCTCTCTCTACAATTTTGATTTCTTGGTCTAACTACTTTGTCTTCTTTCTGTAACCTGACTAGCTAAGAGACTTGGGTGTAAATACAATTTTGATTTCTCGAATGCACGCCCCAGTTTACCTAATTATATAGATATATATTATACTTGTTTAAAGTTGATGCAGTAGCAAAGCCCAAGGGGCAGGAGTAATGGTGGACATGTGATGCCAACAGACGCAGCTCCCAATGGGAGGGAGTGGGGTACATATTATATATATGATATATACAATACAAACAGATCCTGCAAATACACGACAAGCAGCAGCCTCGAAGCCAAGGCATTGCAAGTGCATGCATATGCAGATTTGTTTATGAAATCATATATACTATATACAATACAAGGAATAAATACCAACCAAAAGACAAAAGAAAAAAGAAAAAAGTTATAGGTTAATTCTAATACTTATAGGTAGGTGTGTTGTGTTGAGTTATTTTTAAAATTATTGTATTAATTTATGCCTATATATACGGGTTTTCATGTACCCGTGAGTCATGACACCCAAAATGGTGGATGGTGAATGAATGGTCAAAACCCTTAGCCTAGCAGCATAAGTCTGGTCCCTGTGGAGGAGAGGTAGCTAAAGCTAGCCCGAGTGGTGACTAGTCTTGTGAAATGTGCCTTTTCTGGTGTGGAGGAGGAGAAGGTGGTGGGGTATCATTTTGAATTGTTACTTTCATGTCAGCAGCATATAATTTAAACAGCACTCTCAAAATTCACTGTTTTAGGGAACTGTGATGTGAGTCGTGCCCATCCATACCATACCCTACTTAAAATTAATTAATTTAATCAAATTCTGTATATCATATCAGTTCCAGTAAAGGGTGATATCTGATATTAATTATACTCTAATATCGTATTATGGGTGGTAAAGTTAAAGTAAAAGAGAGGGTGAGTAAAAGCAGGTTTTGAAGAGAATTACCTCCTCTTTTTTCTCTTCCTTGTCAGCTTCTTTAACCGGTTCTTCTTTCTTCTCCTCGGGAGGTTTGGGTAAAGGTGAAATGAGCTCCACTTTCTTGCCGCTTTTCTTTTGTAATCTTTCGCACACCTTTATGGGGTCCGCCGCTTTGCCTTTCACCACCACTTTGCTTGCCTTACTGTCTGTCGTTACATCCTCCACTCCTGCACCGTCCAACCACAACCACAATTTCACCGATCACCTCCTACTCGTGTATTCTATTCTATATTTGTACACCTTTTAATTTATTTGTGATTAGTTTAGGAATGAATTATATATTTTTAAAATCTTTTCTTCAAGAAAAACGTGCTAAACATGAACTGCCCTCTCTAATAAAAAGTAGTATATCAAATTGAATTACGTATACTTTCCTAGCTCATTAGAATTCAAAATTTAAGGTTTGAATTCTATGAAAGGTAAAAATATAGAAAAAGAAACAGTTACCTTCAAAACCCTTCAAGGCTCTAGCAACTTTCCTTGCGCAAGCTTCACAATGCATATCGACCTTAAGTAGAATCTCCGGAGGCTCTTCTGGTTTCTTTTCTTCTTTCTTTTCGTCTTTGCCTTCTTTCTTCTTTTCTTCCTCCTTCTTCTCCTCTTTCTTCTCCTTTAATTGGTTTCCACACAGAAAATATTAAAAATTAATTAAATGCCATTTATACATGAAGCTACAGAAAGTAATAATGTGTAAATACTATTACACAAGAAACAGTCGGTCGAGTTTGCAGACCCAAAGAGAAGATCCATGAAATGAAAGCACGATTGAAGAAGTGGTAGATCAAGATATCAAACACACACTACTGGTGTACAAACAGTTGTATATATATATATATATATATGTTAGTGTTGGAAGAAAAGAAATACTTACTTCACCCATTTCTCTGGTGACTAAACTTGTTGTGCAATCTGCAGCTAGCACCCAAAATATAACGAAGAGTAGAGTAGAGTCAGTAGAGTAGAGTATTGTGTTCACAGTTCACTTCACTCTTTGGTTTTAATTAGCTTTCTCACTCCTCTCTCTAGCTCTTCAATCTCTCTCTCTCTCTCTCTCTCTCTCCCCCCTTTGGGGTCTTTTGGGGTGTGGTGTGGGTGGGGAAGGAAGGAAGCTAAAGGACATATAAGTTACGTGAGAATTCTACATATCTGACGTGGAATTGTTTAATGCAGACTATATTACCGTCCTTGCTGACTCAGCTTCTCCCAAATTGCCCCTGCTTTCTTTCAAAATGACTTGCATGGTGGTGGGTGTCTTCATGGTACTGTACTGTTCGTATTAAAGGCAGGGTGGGGACAAAAATCATTTTACCCGGACAAAAAAGGAAACGATGGTAATAAAAGGGTTAGCTTTGTATTGAATGTTTACATACGATATGATTTCTCATGGAAAGGTTTAACTTTAATTAAAAAGCAGAAAACCAACCTTGGACAAAAGACCAAAGCTAGCTAGCTGTCTGATTATTATACTTTATAGCTTTTGCTGTATGTTAGCTTTGAGATTGATGAGATGTTTAGACGGTCTAAAGGCTAAGGATGAGGCTTAAAGGCAAAGGATGAGGCTAAACCCTTAATTCTGATGATAAGGTAAGATTCTCCTCCTGCATTACTAGCTAACAAAAAGTTTTTCCTAACAATACTAAGACAAAGTGCAGATAAGACCTTTTTCGAATCAAATCAGTCAGATTATGGTTTTCAACAATAATCGAATGCTTAACCCACAATTATCATACCACACTCACTTTTTTCCTTAACAGGCTAGACTAATTAAGATTAATTTGGTCATGTTATTTATTTTACAAGGAAGACAAAAGAAAAAACCAATATGTGATTCCTGGGGAGGAAAAGAAAAAATAACCAAGTATATTATATATATATATATATGTGGAGCAGGGAAATAAGGCTGTCACAACTCACACAAGTCACTGACAGTATATTATTATATGTGAATACTAATAATAGTAGAGGATGGAGGGAGGGAAGCAGCCCAAGTGATTATCGTGTGGACTAAAGTCTACAGTCCAATTCAGGTTCGTTGGCCTGGGAAAGAAAGAAGAATCATATCATCAGGATCAGCATCTGGAAAGGGAAGAGGCTCTTTCGCTTTCTCTTTGCTTTGATGGTGGAATCCAGGGGGCCCATCTCAGGAAAACCACTCACTGAGAGAGAGACTGATGATGACTGGGGTCTTCTTTTTTTGTCTCTCTCTGTGAGTGTCTGTAATTTGTGGTATTGCATTGATAAACATGATCGTCTCTTGAGTTCTGACTGAGATGAGGCCGTCCATTATCCATTTCATATTATGAGTGAGCCTAGTCTAGTAAGTTAGTAACCAGCAACCAATCAAAACAAAGAAAATAAAAGAAAGGAAAAGGAGGTGAACTATTTGGAGGGTTTCTTGTCTTTACCTAACCAAGTTGGCACCCAATCAATCATACTCATTAGTACATTACACTCAATTCTATTAAATGTGTCTTATTGGCACGTAAATGTTTAGCACTTTAAGATAATGGACAGACAGCAAGTAAATGTATATATATATATATATATATATATATTTGTGTTGGATCACTAGCTGAAAAAGAAGCACTCGTACAATCAGCTCTTTATGTGATTAACGAATTAAGCGCCTAACAATCAGGAATTAATGATTGATCATTGAGCCTAGGTAAATATGCATGACTTGACGTTATTAGTAATAGGAACTGGATGATTATTAGTACGTGGCTTGTTGCTGTCTGTAATATGTGCGCCTAAGCCCAAACGTAGGCTCAACATGCACGGGAAATAAGCCATGAGAAAGTATATGGATCTGGATGGATCAAAAGCTGATTGTGATATTAGAATCCCGAAAGCAAAAGCTCGTGATAATTCACCATTCCTAAATTGACAAGTGGTGGCCGTGGTCCTTGTACTTTCTTGCAACTTGAAAGATGACTCCCCTCCCCTCGAACACACCCAACAAAAAAATAATTATTTAAAAAAAACAAGGGGAGGCCATTTAAGCCGAAACTTGACCATACAGAAACCCAATAACTCCTTCATCTACCTATATATACTAATACATGCTAAGCCCAGACTTTACAGGTTGTTGGTAGGCTCCATTACCCAATTGCCCTAGCTACGTTTGCCTTTGCCTTGGATAACATGTATGAACAACACACCAATAAACATAAATGTTCACTGAATGAAATGTGTAGTCTTATTTGTTATGATGTAACAAGTGATTAAGAACATTTATCAATGCACCTGAGATCATAAGTTTGATATATTATCCCCCACCCGATAACACTTATATGGGCTCTGTCATTCCTACTTTCAGTTTTCCTTTTGTTTACTAATGTTGGACCTGACCCAACCCAACTCTCAATGGGTTTCCCAAAGTGGGTCTCTAGTGATTGGCACAAGTTTGGGGTATGAAGTGCCCAGCCCAATTTTGGGCATGTTGAAGCTAAGGCCATTCTTCGCTGGATTATTGGTGAGAATTGTCGGCACCAGAAAAGTTTGTGAGGCATGCATGGGGCCAAAACCTGCCTAATCTTTGTCCCCACTTATCATGACTTATCACAAACACCCTCTTTACCTCTTTGGTAGGTGGAGGAGGAGGGTACATTTATTAAAGGGTCTGCTCTCTCACTAGGACTTTACCTTACGTGATAAGTTTTTCTTTGTGCACGACATCAGATGGATTGGCCTTTCGCTTCTATAGTCCCTATTGTAATAACCACCAAGCTACCAAATTCAAAACACTTCATCATATATATATATATAAATGCAGGGCATCAATTTTAAATGAATACCTTCTTCAACTGGAGAAGTCGGTAGATAGAGCAGAGTCAGCATGCACACATGTCAATCGTGATGCGTGACATGTACAAGCTTAGTTGTCTATAACTCAAACCAAGAAGGCCATTCTGCAACCACATCCATAAAGCTAGCTATGACTATGAACTATTGCTTCTCACTTTCTCATATGCTACATATACAAACAGATTGGGCCACTTCAACAAATTAGGAGAAAAAAGACGAATCGGGTTGAATCACTTGCGTGCGTATGAAATTTGGACATTTCAACGGCTCTCTGAGCAACCAGCCACAGTTTTCTCTTCTGGAGCCCACTGGTTTTGAATTTGGATCATCCATATGATATTCCTGCGTCCAGAACATTACTAGGTAGAGGACTAGATCTAAAGACAACTGGAGGAATCTCCATGTGGCATGTGGCATGTGGCATGTGGCATGTGGCATGTGCCATGTGGGGGTGCAACCGTGCAATGCAATGCAATGGTGCATCCATAATTGCACTTGAGAGACTTGACCATTATCATATATGTACCTTAGAATATAATTTTACTTTGCTTTGCTTTGAGGGTCTCATTGAAATAATGTTGGCAGGCAGAGGCAGGCAGAGGCAGTCGAAGACTACCAAACTATCTGTAAGCACTCAATTATGACTACATTAGGATGCAAACAACTTTACTTAAAATAATATTTGGAAGTTGGAAAGTTCGGAGGGTGAATCAATTATCAAAGCCAGCACATGCAATGTGCAAATACAAAAACTTGGCAACTTTTAGCGATCGAAGAAAGCCACCATCACTACCCTCATATAACGACAGCTTCAATGATCATACAATGAAATGAAATCAACCTCCAATAACTACGTGTTCAAATCCCATTGGACCTTTGTGTACGATATACATTGTGCTCACATCTTTCCACTCTTTCTTAGCAAGCACTTTGTCATAATTTATAAACTCATAATAAACATCTTGAATCAAATCAAATCTTGCTCCTCTCCTTCTCTTCCTCTCTGCTCCCTCTCCTCTTCTACCGAATTCCTCAATTTATATATATATATATATATATACAAGTTGGTCCCGTGAGTTCCAGTCCCATTCAATCATTTCAGTTGAGGTTCAGATCTGAGACGCACTCACACTGCAATGGCAGAAAAAGAAAAGGTTGGTAATCAGTCAAGTTTATGTTTTCCTCTTCTTCTTTTTGTGGTTCTGTTCAGTTAGATAAACCCAGTTGATGATTTTGCCTGGCTCAGGCGTAGCTAGCTCTTATTTAAATTTTGTGGCTACTATGTTTTTTTTTTATCTCCAAGACTCCACCGAGTTTTGTTCTTGATTTTGTCTGTTACTCATCATGATTCTTCCCTGTCAGAAGTCAGAACCTCATTCCACTTGTTTTTGTCCACAAACCACAATCTATCCATAAAGTTTCTTACTTTCTCATCTTCTTGGGCACCACAGCAGGTCCAGGAGCAGCAGCCATCTTGATTCTTGTATATAATATTATTATTTGTTTGTTTTTCAGAAATTCTTAATTGGAGTTTGTTTATTGTCCCCTAATTGTAAATGGGTTCACTTCAGGAGACGATAATGGTGCTGAAGGTGGACCTTCAGTGTCACAAATGCTATAAGAAGGTCAAAAAAGTTCTCTGCAAATTCCCTCGTGAGTCTCTCTTATCTTTTCCTTTGTATAATTCCCTCCGTGGACATAGTCACATAGACATGTTAAAACCAAAAAGAATGTAATTAAACTGAGTAAATGTGTGTGTTGTGGAATTGGATTTTGTGAACAAGAGAAATACGAGACCAGATATACGACGAGAAGCAAAACCAGGTGGTCATCAAAGTGGTATGCTGCAGTCCAGAGAAGATAAGGGACAGGATATGCTGCAAAGGTGGGGGAGCCATCAAGGGCATTGAGATCAAAGAGCCTGAGAAGCCCAAACCACCACCGCCGGCAGACAAACCCAAACAAGCACCGCCGGCAGACAAACCCAAACCACCACCGCCGGCAGACAAACCCAAACCACCACCGCCGGCAGACAAACCAAAACCACCACCGGCGGCAGACAAACCCAAACCACCACCGCCCGAAGACAAACCCAAACCACCACCGCCGGCAGACAAACCCAAACCACCGCCGGAAGACAAACCCAAACCACCGCCGGCAGACAACCCCAAACCTCCACCTCCACCTGCGCCTGTTCCTATATGCTACCCACCGCCTAACGTGAACGCGTGCTGTATGGATTGTTACCATGGGCATCCCGGTGGGCCATGCCAGACTGGCTACGGTGGAATTGCCCCATACATCCAGTATGATGGTTACTATGGAAGGCCTGTGTACGACAGTTATGGCGGTGGCAGGAGCTACAATACCAACTATTGTGTTGCCCGCTCTGACTGTTTCAGTGAAGAAAATCCCCAAGGCTGCACAGTCATGTGACTTCCCATATGGTGCACTGCGGAATATTGTTGAGGTCAAGTTCATTTGGGTTTGGAGTTTCAGGGACATAAATTAAATATATGTAAATCATCTTCAATCTTTCATTTTATGTTTAATTAGCAGCAGTCCAGTGTTAGTGTTGGTGTTGGTGTTGGTTTAGTTTATAGGAGAAGAAAAGTGATCAATAAAGTTGGTTGTTGATGGTGGTGGAGGACTAAGTCACAATCAGGTTATTATTCGTTGTACCTACATACATTACATGAAGATGAATGAAGTTGCTGCTGCTACAATTTTCAATGCAATAATAAACAAGTTTCCATTGCACAAGTTACTGCTGCACGGCATCTGCACGTGCTTTTTCTTTAATTACTTCCTAATCTGTGTTAGTTGTTCATTTCATATCATTTAAAATTTTAATCCATAAACAATGCTACTTGGATTATACTCCATAAACACCCGCATCCCAATCTCCACAAGAGGAGTGAGAGGTCCAAGGCCATTATATTTTCCCCAGTCCAATTCTGTGGGGTTAGTTTGACCCATTTCAATTGTTTATATACAATTAAAAGATATATCATTCATCATCGTTCCCAAAAGTGAGAATTATAAGAGATGAATTTAGATATGCGTGTAATGACTTCGTGAAAAGAGCTTAATATATAAAAAGGGTATACTACGATTTTCATATTTAACTGGATTGATCAGTACCTTTATATTTGTTTTTTTTTTTTCATTCCATTTTCCTAATTCTCCTTTTTGTGTTTGTCTGTTAGTTTAACCATGTTGGCTGTCTGTTCAGTTGCTCTTCTTGCTATGCTTAAAAAGAGAGACAAAAGTCAGCGAAAGCCAAAAAGCCCATAATGCTACTAGTCTAAACCAGTTCCATCTAGGCATGGTGCCCAACTCGCTTCTCCAAGTGAAGCCCATGTGGGCATGTGGCCTGCTCCTTCTTATCTTCTTCTTGTTGTGCCAACTTTATACCAAACTAAACAAGTTGAAGCAGAAAAGAAAAAAACATAGAGCATCTTGGTGAATCAGTCTCTTTGGTCCCAAACTAAACATGTTCACGGGATACGGATAAGTTTAGAGGTGGGTATCTCATTTGAATTATCCGCGTACTAACGGTTTGGTTTGATTTGGTTAAATAATTATTTTTAAATTTTAATTATTTCAATCTGATCCGTACCGAAATGTTTGGTTTGGTTAACGGAAACAAAATTCCTAACTCGACGGAAACCCGTACCGGTCCGATATTTATACTTATTTTATTATTTAAATACAAAACAATAAACCAAAGGTAAATACAATCAACATTTTGTATCACTCCTTTATCACTATTGTATCACTTCTTTATCACCATTGTATCACTGCTTTATCACCATTTTATCACTACTTTATCACCACTGTATCACTTCTTTATCACCATTGTATCACTTACCCGGGTACTGTAGCACTTTTCGGTCATAGAGGAATTTATGAACTTTCTATGTTTTCCAATTTCAACCTTTGTTTCGTTTTTTACTTATAACTTTCCAACTGTTGATCCAAATTTTATGTTCTTTATATGGTTGGATTCATCATGAAAAACTAAATAACCCAACACGGAACAAATGTCAAAATCATTTACATAAATGTAGAGAATTCAATAAAAAGAACACTCAAACGTTCAAACAACATACACAAGTGGCTCCTAGTTCATATTGAGTACATATTGAATGATATAGTAACTAAGTTATTTGATTTCATACTTGGATGAATTAGACAATTGTTGAGACCCAAAAAATTCGCGGTTGCGTCCGAATAAATTATTGGCCCAAAGCAACTCTCTATTAAGAAAAGACGTGAAGAGAAGTGCACAAAAATCCATCACATGCGAGTTACAGTTCATATGCCACGCTAAAAAAAAAAAATTGTCATGCTAGGAGTTGAGATAAAATATGCCTGAGTTACGAACCCATGCTAAAATTGAACATCGCAACCCTTCCCAAGGATGATAAAATAAACAAAACATGCCAAGTGACATACCACGCCAAGCATGAAATCGTATTTCACACACGACCACGCTACAAGCCTAAGTGGGCCCAAGTCACTCAAATGCCCAGGGCTTGCTTGAGCGGGTTGTGGTATGGATGGTAATGAATCAACATGGGGCCCATTGATGGGCCGAGAAATAAAAGGTCTCGGGTTGCTTGGGAGCCTCGAGACTCAAGCTCGTTTCTTAGGCCCAAACATGTGGGTGAGCACAAGAGAAAAAAAATAGCCCAATAGCTCAAGCAAAATGGCCCATTGACACAACCAAAAGCCCAATGTTTAACAAAAATAACCCACTTGCTCAAGGAGCCACATGGGCCCATACAAAATCCCAAAATAAGCCACAAAAAACCTCAGCCTTTTGCTAGAAAATAGAAGCCACGTAGAGAAAGTCTGCAGGATCATTGAACAAAGCTGCTAGGAGGTTCCAGCACGTGGAGGGAGCAAGTTTCAAAGCCAAAATATCCAAGGAACCAGGGGGTATTAGCAAAGAGAAAAAAGCACCCTTCGAACCAGCATATATATCCCAGCTCCTTTCCTCATCAAACTGAGCCATGGAAAAAAGGGGAAGAAAGCGATAAAACCGATGGTTGGGAATAGAAGTCTCCCATAGAGACAGCTGCGGGAAAATGAGGCCTTGAGCTCCAAACTCTGATCTGGTGCAAATAGACAGAATGGATTTCATTAAGAAGGGAAACGTCAAGGAAGGAGATGAGAAAGGAAGGGAAAAGCTTGGCCAAAATGGGTAGAAGCCATTAAGATTTCTTGGGAAGTGATGGTTTCTAGCGGCTATAAAATGAGGTTTCTTCCACCCAACAAAACTCAACAAAAAAGCCTACGCCTAGAGAGCAAGCTTTCTCTCTAACTTGCAAAAACCCAGCAATTTCGTGCACTGTTCACCCTCTTCTCCATTCCTTTCTTCTGGCAGACAGAGTATCTGTCAAACTGCCGGAAGAGCATTGTTCTTCATTTTTCTTTTTCTAGCCAAATCTCTCCTTTCTCACCTTAACACTTCCCTTTTTCCCCCCTCAGAAAGCCTAAATTTCCCATAAGTGCTAAACTCATGTTGATTTTGCTTCCATGCCACATGTCTCTCATGCCAAGCTCAAAAGTTTACCTGTAAGCATGCAAAAATTACTTGTAAGCTGTCATTATTTTGGTTGGTGAAGGTAACCAAAATACTTCCTAAGGCTTCGCTGCCCTTTCGAAGTATTTTCAGGACTTAATTTTCGAATTCAGACAAGGGGGATAATTCCATCAGTCTGCCATTTACGGCAGCCCAGCCCATTTATAGTCGCCGGAAGAAAAAGTCCCCTACAACTATTAGGTTTTTATATTTTACAAGGATAATTTGGTGTATTTGTTCAAGAACTTATGTTATGTGATAGTATTATAAATTGTATTTTTATTAGTATGTTTCATTATGGTACTACAGGCGTACCGCCCAATCCGAATCGAATATTAGGTTAACCGATCCGAAGTCTTTGGTTTGGTTAACGAAAGAGAAAATGGTCTACCGAAGTCTTTGGTTTGGTTAACAGAAGAGCCTTATATCATTCGGAACCGATCCGCGCCCAGGCCTAGATAAGTTTGTTCCCAGTGAAATATTGGAAGCACCGCGTACTCATAGCAAATAGGAATTCCTCCTATCCTATCTCCTGGAATGCACTACTCACAGACAATGTGAGCAAAACACAGGGATAAATGGCTTATCATTTATGCTCTTCACCCTTTACTCTCTTCCATAACTAAATTGCCGCAAAACTTTTTTTGTATTGTATCTCTTTTGTCCCCTCCGAACACTAAATCCAACTCTCGTAGCATAATTGTTGTGGAGATTATAAGCTTCCTCTTCAATGGACACAACCCTTCCAAGCAAATCTTCATCAATATTTTATACACGGTTAACAATCATTAGATCTTTTTCTCTTACGTTTTCTTCGTCACTTTCAACATCAATGAATACTGCCCACAACATCATCTTATCAAACATAGAAATAATAATAATAAATATATATAAAAAAGAGGAACAACCTGTATAACCTGCAACTAGGCTTGGGCTCGGTTTGGGTTGGTTTGGTTTTGGGCTCAACCCGAACACCGACCCGTAGGTTTCGGTTTGGCTATTTTGAAAACCGAAACCAAACCATAATTGATGAAAACCGACCACTTCAGTTAACCGGACTTGGTGGTTGGTTTGGTTCGGTTTCAGTTTTTTGGCTTTCTTAGAGAGAGAGAGAGAGAGAGAGAGAGAGGAAGGAAAAAAAAAAGAGGGAGAGATGAAGAAGAAGAAGAAGAAGAAAAGAGAGAGAAGAAGAAGAATGAAAAAAGAAGAAGAGGGAGACAGGGAGAGGGAGTGAAGACAGACATAAGAAGAAGGAGAAAAAAAAAATAGAGAGAAAGGGACTGATGAAGACAAGACAAACGGAGAGATTGAGAGAGAAGAAAAAGAAAAGATTGGAACTATGTATTATATATATATATATATTTCTTATAATAATATTTTTTTAATATCTTCGGGTTTGTTTGGTTAAACCGTGGTTTTGAATATTGCAAACCATACACCAAATTATATATTTCGGTTTGGTTTGGATTCAAACCGATGACAAAAAAAGATTGAAAAAAAACCAAACCAACCCCAACCATCGATTTGGTTTGGGAGGTTTGACTGAATTACCGGTTTGAATGCCTAGCCCTACCTGCAACAATCGAAGAAAAAAAAACTGCAGCAATAGACTTAAAAAAAAAAACTACAGCAATCGACAAAAAAAAACTGCAACAATTGACAAATAAAAGTACTATTGCATAACACAGATCGAGGATGGTTGTTTACCTCTATCCATAGCTGCAAACGTCGTCCTTTTTTCCAGAATAGTGGGGCTTTTATTTCTTAAAACAAAAACAAAAAAAGAAAAAAAAAAGGTTGATTAGCTGTCTCTTAAAAGACATCCACGCTACATATCATTATGCAATTGATGCGTACTACCATCTAACAGTGCCACGTGATAATTTCTCTTCCCTTTGTAGAATTATTGATGAGAATTGTCTGCACCAGAAAAGTTTGTGAGGCATGCATGGAACCTGCCTAATCTTTGTCCCCACTTATTATGACTAATTACAAACACCCTCTTTGCCTCTTTACTAGGTAGAGGACTAGGTCTAAAGACAACTGGAGGAATCTCCACGTGGCATGTATGTACTTGAGAGACTTGACCATTATCATATATGTACTACCTTAGAAGATAATTTTACTTTGCTTTGAGGGTGTCATTGAAATAATGTTGGCAGGCAGAGGCAGGCCAAACTGTCTGTAAGCACTCAATTATGATTAGATTAGGATGCAAATAACTCTACTTAAAATAACATTTGGAAGTTGGAAAGTTCGGAGGGAGAATGAAAGCCAGCACATGCAAATACAAAACTCGGCAACTTTTAGCGATCGAAGAAAAGCCACCATCACTATTTTCCGAACCTCATATAACGACAGCTTTAATGATCATACCATGAAATGAAATCAACCTCCAATAACCACGTGTTCGCATCCCATTGGACCTTTGTGTACGAAATACATTGTGCTCACATCTTTCCACTCTTTCTTTGCAAGCACTTTCTCATAATTTATAAACTCATAATAAACATCTTGAATCAAATCAAATCTTGCTCCCGTGAGTTCCAGTCCCATTCAATCATTTCAGTTGAGGTTCAGATCTGAGACATGGCAGAAAAAGAAAAGGTTGGTAATTGGTCCAGGAGCAGCAGCCATCTTGATTCTTGTATATAATATTATTATTTGTTTGTTTTTTCTGAAATTCTTAATTGTAGTTTGCTTATTGTCCCCTAATTGTAAATGGGTTCACTTCAGGAGACGATAATGGTGCTGAAGGTGGACCTTCAGTGTCACAAATGCTATATGAAGGTCAAAAAAGTTCTCTGCAAAATCCCTCGTGAGTCTCTCTATCTTTCCTTTGTATAATTCCCTCCATAGACATGTTAAAACCAAAAAGAATGTAATTAAACTGAGTAAATGTGTGTGTTGTGGAATTGGATTTTGTGAACAAGAGAAATACAAGACCAGATATACGACGAGAAGCAAAACCAGGTGGTCATCAAAGTGGTATGCTGCAGTCCAGAGAAGATAAGGGACAGGATACGCTGCAAAGGTGGGGGAGCCATCAAGTGCATTCAGATCAAAGAGAAACCCAAGGAGGAGAAACCCAAGGAGGAGAAGCCCAAGGAGGAGAAACCCAAGGAGGAGAAGCCTAAAACTCCCTCACCAAACCGTGGGCCTCCGTGTGTTCGTGTAGGCGGTTACCCAGTGAACGGGAACGCGTGCTGTATGGATTGTTACCATGGGCATCCTGGTGGGCCATGCCAGACTGGCTATGGCGGAGTAGCCCTATACATTCAGTATGATGGTTACTATGGAAGGCCTGTGTGCGGCAGTTATGGCGGTGGCAGGAGCTACAATACTAACTATTGTGTTGCCCGCTCTGACTGTTTCAGTGAAGAAAATCCCCAAGGCTGCACAGTCATGTGACTTCCCATATGGTGCACTGCGGAATATTGTTGAGGTCAAGTTCATTTGGGTTTGGAGTTTCAGGGACATAAATTAAATATATGTAAATCATCTTCAATCTTGAGTCATTTTATGTTTAATTAGCAGCAGTCCAGTGTCGGTGTTGGTTTAGTTTATAGGAGAAAAAAAGTGATCAATAAAGTTGGTTGTTGACGGTGGTGGTGGTGGTGGTGGTGGAGGATTAAGTCACAATCAGGTTATTATTCGTTGTACCTACCTACATTACATGAAGATGAATGAAGTTGCTGCTGCTACAATTATCAATGCAATAATATTAATAAACAAGTTTCCATTGCACAACTGCTGCACTGCATCTGCACATGCTTTTTCTTTAATTACTTCCTAATGTGTGTTAGTTGTTCATTTCATATCATTTAAAATTTTAATCCATAAACAATGCTACTTGGATCATATTTTCCCCAGTCCAATTCTGTGCGGTTAGTTTGACCCATTTCAATTGTTTATATACAACTAAGAGATATATCATTCATCATCGTGTTTGAAAGTAGAGGTGTCAAATGGGACGGGCCAGTCCAATACCGCACGAGCCTAGCCCGTTTAAATGAGGCACGGCACGGCACGAGCACGAATATTAATGGGCCGTGCTCGGCACGGCACGAAAACTTGGGGCGGGCCGTGATCAAAAAATGAGGTCCAAGCACGCCACGAGCCCAAGCACGGCCCACTTAACATTTTTTTCTTTCTCAAAAGTCAAAATGCAATAATTTGACATCTAATGTCATTGTTTATATGTTTTTAAAAAAAAATCATAAATATATATTTGATGTCTTTAATTTTAGGGAAATTACTTAGGTCCTTAATTAATTAAACATATCAACTATAAATTAATTAAACAACATTGGACTTGATATCTAATAAGTACATATGACATATACGTTTCTCTTATAATCAAAGCAAGATATTTTTTCACTTATAAAATAATAAGTTGTTTAAAGATGAAAAGTTGAAGTGGACTTTGTGGAATTGGACACTTTTTGCCCTCCGCCATTTTATATTGTTTGGATGTTTGATTGATTAATGTTTTCAAATAGTTCATCATTTCTTATCTTTAATTATATTTTTAATGTTTATAATTTGAATTATCTAGTGAAAAAAATAATTCAAGTGAAAAAAATTCAAATTAAATGGATTGGTTCTTGGGCCCGATATGGCACGAGCACATGAGCACGGGTACGGCACGAGTCCGGCCCAACCCGTTTCAATATGGACATGGGCTTTGGGCCGGGCCGGGATAAATGATTTTACTAAATGGGCCGGCGCGGCACAGCCTGATAAATTAAATGAGTCGGCCCGATACGGCCCGTTTGACACCTCTATTTGAAAGTGAGAATTATAAGAGATCAATTTAGAAATGTGTGTAATGCCTTTGTCTGTTAGTTTAACCATGTTGGCTGTCTGTTCAGTTGCTCTTCTTGCTATGCTTAAAAAAAGAGAAACAAAAGTCAGCGAAAGCTACAAACCCCATAATGCTACTAGTTTAAGGTCCAGTTTGGGATTGCTGTTATTTTTTTAAAAAGTTAATTTTACTGTGCTTTGAAATTAATTAGCTGTAAAGTAAAGCAGCTGTATGTTTAATAAACAATATTTTTAAAATACTGTTAATACAAAAAGCAGTGTCAAAATCAGTTCCATCTAGGCATGGTGCCCAACTTGCTTCTCCAGGTGAAGCCCATGTGGGCATGTGGCCTGCTCCTTCCATCTTATCTTCTTCTTGTTATGGCAACCAAAACCAATATAATTTTTATTGGACCAACTTTATACCAAACAAAACAAGTTGAAGCAGAAAAGAAAAAAACATAGAGCAGCTTGGTGAATCAGTCTCTTTAGGTCCCAAACTAAACGTGTTCACGGGATACGGATAAGTTTGTTCCCAGTGAAATATTGGAAGCGCCGCATACTCGTTGTAAATAGGAATTCCTCCTATCCTATCTCCTGGAATGCACTACTCACAGACAGTGTGAGCAAAACACAGAGGGATAAATGGCTTATCATTTATGCTCTTCACCCTCTTCTCTCTTCCCTAACCGCCAAACTCCCTCCCATTCTCTCCCTTCCCCAAGAGGTTTCCGACTGGGAAGCTCTGGTCTTCGCACTCTGAAACTCAGTTTTCCTTCACTCCACGCAAGAACCTCTCTTCAAATAAACCATGTTTCTTTACAAGAACCAGTTGCACAAGAAACCCAGACCCCCACCAATGTTCCAGAAGTTGAAAGCCCTCAACGCCAAAATAGAAATTCTGGGTCTTTGTCCAAAAGCTATATCTGGGTCAACCCCAGCAGCCCCAGAGCTTCGCAGCTCAGGCAGAAATCCTACGATTCCAGGTATGCTTCTTTAGTCAAAGTAGCCGAGTATTTGAACTCTTGCAGTCCAAGTGAAAATGATGTTTTTGAAGCTTTAAAGGGTTTAGGTGATAGAATCTTGGAACAAGACGCAGTGGTTGTGCTTAATAATATGACCAATCCAGAAAATGCGTTGCTTGCGCTCAAGTACTTTCAGCAGAATTTGAAACCAAAGAGGGAGGTGATTCTGTACAATGTCACTTTGAAAGTGTGTAGGAAGGGTAAGGATTTGGATAGGGCGGAGAAGCTGTTTGATGAATTACTCAAGAGAGGTGTTCAACCTGATAATGTTACCTTTTCTACTATGATTAGTTGTGCTAGGATGTCCTCTTTGCCTGATAAGGCTGTGGAGTGGTTTGAGAAGATGCCCAGTTTTGGGTGTAATCCGGATGATGTTACCTATTCGGCTATGATTGACGCCTATGGGCGTTCCGGTAAGGTTGACATGGCTTTCAGTTTGTATGACCGAGCCAGGACATCGAAATGGCGCATTGATCCAGTGACGTTTTCAACATTGATCAAAATTCACGGGCAGTCCGGGAATTTTGATGGGTGCTTGAATGTGTATGAGGAAATGAAAGCTATAGGGGCTAAGCCAAACCTGGTTATTTATAACACTTTGTTGGATGCTATGGGAAGAGCTAAAAGGCCTTGGCAGGCCAAGAAAATTTACCGAGAGATGATCAACAAGGAGTTTTCACCAAATTGGGTAACCTATGCAGCTCTTTTAAGGGCCTATGGTAGAGCACGCTACGGTGATGATGCTCTTAACGTTTATCGAGAGATGAAGGAGAAGGGAATGGAGTTGAATGTAATTCTTTATAATACCCTTTTAGCTATGTGTGCTGATGTTGGTTACGCTGACGAAGCTGTTGAGATTTTTAAAGACATGAAGAGTTCCGAAACTTGGAAGCCCGACAGTTGGACATTTTCATCCATGATTACCATATATTCATGTAGCGGGAAAGTCACAGAGGCAGAGACAATGTTAAATGAGATGTTGGAAGCTGGTTTTCAGCCTAATATCTTTATTTTGACATCACTCATCCAATGCTATGGGAAGGCAAAGCGTACAGATGATGTTGTCAGGATATTCAATCAACTCCTAGAATTGGGCATAACGCCAGATGAGCGCTTCTGTGGTTGTCTCCTGAATGTGATGACTCAAACACCGAAGGAAGAACTTTGTAAGCTTGCCAATTGCATTGAGAGGGCTGATGAAAAGCTTGGGTATGTGGTAAGACTTTTGGTAGAGAAGCAAGACAACAGTGTTAACTTTAAGAAGGAAGCATCAGAACTTTTTAATTCAATTGGTTCTGATGTAAAGAAGGCTTACTGCAATTGCTTGATTGATCTTTGTGTGAACCTCGATCTCTTGGAGAGAGCCTGTGAGCTACTAGACTTGGGGCTTACACTTCAGATATACATAGATATACAGTCAAGGTCTCAGACCCAGTGGTCTCTGTATCTCAAGGGTCTCTCTCTTGGGGCAGCTCTGACTGCATTACATGTTTGGATTAATGACTTGTCTCGGGTATTAGAATCTGGTGAGGAGCTTCCGCCATTGCTAGGAATTAATACCGGACATGGGAAACATAAGTATTCAGACAAAGGTCTTGCGAGTGTATTTGAATCACATTTGAAGGAATTAAATGCGCCATTCCATGAGGCCCCAGACAAGGCTGGCTGGTTTTTGACGACAAAGGTTGCAGTCAAGTCATGGTTGGAGTCTAGAAGTTCATCGGAATTAGTTGCTGCTTAGGTGTTGGGCTCTTTAGTTTACTGAGAAAGCTTGTCACACTGATATGTAATGTCAAGAACTGGTATGTGCTGCTTCTCAATTTTCTATTTATATTGTTTTTGGAATTTCCTCTCTTGGCGTAGAGAACATTTTTGTACCATTAGATCTCAACCATCCATTAGTCTTATAGAATTAATGAAGTTCTCAAAATCCTTGCATCTACTCAGCGGTAATGTACCTATTTATGCGCTTTGATTTTGTTGAGTAACATTATCAGTAAGATCCTGTTAAATCTGGTTGGATGAAGTCTAAGATTTGGAAGTAGTGGAAAAAGACCCGTTTGTATGTTAAGAAAGGTTTCCAAATTCACTTTGATAAATGCCTTTTGGAAGTTATTGTATGTAACATGGGAATAACAGGAGGTACAAAACAAGTGCATTGTTCTGTTGTCTTGTTACCATCCAACCTATTGCACACGCCAATTGGCACTGTTACCTTAGCTTAGATACTTGCATTCTGGGGCTTAGTTCTTCTATTGTCATTCTTGAGATACAGGGCATGCTATTTGCCTGGGAGATGTAGAAAGTTTGTCCGCTACATCTCTTCTGGTTGAAACTGAGGGGCCAAAGCTATTATAATGCTCTTGGCAGTTGACTCAGGTTTCCTATGTGATTTTAGGCCTCATTGACATTTATTTGGCAGTTGACGGTTAAGTTCAATATTAAACAATAGTTGTAATGCAAGAGGTCGAATCGGCCATGAAAAATATGTACGAACAGTCAAATTCCCAATTGCATAACACTAAGCCCCAATATCTGAGGACTAAAGCAACTTAAACGGAAGTATGTTAATACACATAAAAAATTAAAGTAAAACGTGTTTGACTTCATCTGGCAATTCTATATTGGAGTTGACTTTTGACATTGTAATAGAATTATTCCGTTGAGGCTGTGCTACAATTTACAAATACAATGAACTATCCACAGACCATTGACTTGGAGGTATTTATTTAGATGTTATCATAATGCTGGGAGTGCTTGTTAAAGTTTTAGACCCACACCACTAGTTGATTTTGCAAAAGAAAATACCAATATCACACATATTGGGAGAGTAAAAGCTTATAAATTAATTAAAGAAAAATGCTTCATGGCTTGCACATCGAACTGCCTCCCACAGTCCCATGTGAAATTATCAAAGCCAAACACTATAAAAACGATGGAGTCTTTGTTCATTTGTATTGCTCTGCGCACCATGGGAAACTGCTTACATGTTCTGTGCCATCCCCCTCGAGAGAAGATTAAAGTAGTAATCTTTAAGGGTGGAGTACTAGAATTCAAAGCCTCGACACCGATCGAAGAAATCACATCTGGCCCTTACATTGGCTATAAGCTGGTACACCACGTCCGGCCGTATACGCCATTGCCACCCAACACCAAGCTAGAACAAGGGGAAGTTTACCATCTTGTGCCAAACCTTGCAAGTCTTGGTAAGCCCTTGGTTCCTTCAAAAATAGTTCACCAAGAAAGCTGCAAGAGACAGAAGATTAAGATTGTGGTGACTAGGGAACAGTTGGAGTTGTTGTTGAAGAGCGCAAACAAGTTCCGGTCGCCTAAAGAAATTGGTGTTCAATTGTCAGGGAGGTCTGGGTTAGAAGGGTCTCCAAAATGGCGGCCTTCTTTGGCCATCATTCCGGAGGTGCACAGTTTTTGAATGGCAGGATTTTTGGTTTTTATATATCTTCCCTTTACCGCCATGGTAATTGTACATTTCAAAGGATATTTAGAGTAGATGTTCTAGGTAACCAGAAGAGGGTATTCATGTTTTAGTATTAATCCTTGTTTTGGTTCCAATTAGTTCCTCATGCAGAAGGTGATTATATCACAATGTGAAGAACTGCTTTCAAGACTACATGTTGTTGCTAATGTGCCATCGTACTGCATTCTTTCTTGTATGATGTGTTGGGATTGGAAAAACCCATTCCTCAATATATGATTCCCATCTTGTTAAAATGCATTCTTCACTTTCATTTCCAATTCATTTGTTTGATGCCATTCCCAAAACTAGTATGCAGTAAGTACTATTGATTCATAATGACAAACCGTAAAATGTATTGGATTTCATTTATGTAGGTTTCAAGCACAGGGAAACACAAATAATCACCAACCTAAAAAATGTACAAACTCGGCTCCCCTTTTGCATGCAGAACCTTTATTTCAATCAGCTATCTCACTGGTGAAACTGTGCTTTCTATATTTACATATTAAAAAATCACACTGATAAAGAATAAATCTTCATATGATCTTCAGTTATCTCCAATGTTAGTTTTCAAGATGCTTTCATTGCCCTGCAGCAATTGCATAAGCCATCAAGTTATTGAGAATGTTCAGATGATCAGGGTTTTGAAAAATCATAATGCTAGAATGAAATCTGAAAAAAGAAACAAAAAATGGAATTGAGGCTCTTCAAAATTTGTCACCCACCGTTTAGAGGAGTTTATATTTCTGTTCTTTTTGTTATCATCCATTTTGGCCGCTGCAGCTTCTTTATCTCTAGCCGCTGCTTCTCTCTTCATTTTCTTAGACTCTACTTCCATGGCTTTTGACAGTGCATCAACCTTTTTCATCAGCATCTGGAACACAGTCATATCATGCATTCAGTACATTAATGGGGGGATATAGAGGGGGTCAGGGCCGAACAGAGTATCTGTCAGTCTTACCTTTATTTCTTGATCTTTAGCATTCATATCACTCTCTTTGGCTTCACAATGCCTCCTTAGATTTAGGACCTCCTTCTGAAGTCTATCATAGAGAAATCCTGAGACCATATCTTCATTGTCACAGCTGGTACTTATCTTGTTGGGCGAGTCCTCGTTGCCACCGGCTTGAGCTTCAATTTCTGTGGCAACCATTCTATCATCGTTCTTATTAGTATCATTATTTGCCTTCATTTCTGTGTTCTCCTTTTCACCAATATCAACAACTTTACTTCGAGATGCCCATAAACTTTTTTTCAACATAAGTTCTCCAGAACCATATTTCTTTCTGAGGCTATTTGATCTTTTTAGCTGTCCAGCTGCATTGCCTGCTTCGTTGTCTGAATTTGGCTGTTGCACTGGAGAGCTTCTAGCAATGGTAGAAGCTCTTGGCTGTGACGTCGATCTCTTTCCTAATCCACCATTGCTTTTCAGAAATCCTAAGAAGTTACTAGATTTTTCTGCTTTTGGGGAAACACATAAATGAGGATTGAAGCTTGAAACATGCTTTAGCCCTTCTTCTAGTGTCTTCAGCCTCAACTTCAACTTTTCCTGATTGAAAAAAATTAGTTAAGAAGATTACTCAGTTGAATAAAAAGCAAAGGATTCGGATGGAGAGACAGGAAGATTGCAAGTATTATGTATTCACCTTGAGTTGTGCTTCAGCCTTAGCTGTTCTATCTGAAATAGCCAGCTTCTCTCTCAACCGTTGCATGTCTGCCTGCATATGCAAAAGAATAATGTCCATAAAAAGTTGCACATTCCATTTTCTCATTCATATCCCTGGTAGTAGCATGAGTTGACAAGGAAAATCGTGTACCCTCATTGGCAGAAAGGGTGAAGGGTATGATTGGATTAGAAACATTGCGGATTATAAAAAAAGGTTTATTTGGAATTTTCATTTTATTTCCTGGGCAAGAAATACCTGCATTAGTCTTCTCTCTTCCAGCCACTGTTTAACGGGCATAACTTTGTCATTTTCATCCTTCCACTCATTTGCAATCACAGTTGCTACCCGGTTTGCTGAAACTTTAACTCTTGCCAGCTCTCTTTCCAGACTTCTCTTCTCCTCCTGTGAAATTGGAGGAAACCATGGTTATGGTTAGTTCTCAAAGACCAAAATCGTCACAGCAGTAAATATGTTTTGTTCTTTTTCCTGCAAATCATCATATGTAACCATGAAACATACATGCAATTCTTCTATCTGTCGTTTGTAGTCACGGATAGCATTGGCTGCAGCCCCACCAGCTAAGATGGCCTCCTCAAGTTCCTGAATGGTTTGGCTAAGCTTTTCAACCTCTAAAACCTTCTGGCGGTTTGTTTTCTCTAGGATTCTGTTTTCCTCCTGCATATCATACGGTATATTAATTGGGTTGAATACTCATACTTGATTTTGTTCAACAAATGAAATAGGATCTGGTGCGGAAAGGCATGCCTGGCAGATCTCAATCTGTCTCTTCAATTCGACGTTGTGGTTTTGAACCTCTTCAACTATTAGAGCCCTTTCTAGTGCACTTCGGAGTATCCTTTCTGCTTCAAGAAGAGCAGACTCTTTTGACTTGGTGAGACGTTGCAAAGCCTTGTTATCCTCCTGAAGCGCTGCAATCTGAAAAAAGGCCATATGGGGAGTAAAATTCTTTCCAGAGTGTGCCATCAAATTAATTGAGGCCTCATGCTCATATATATAATTCATTGGTTTTGTAGGTGGAAATTTGTTTACCTCATTCTTATGCATTTTGATTTCAGCCTCAAGAGGAGCGACGACAGACTCGATAGAAGGAGATTCGTCATCCTTTCGATTTGCATGTACCCTTCTAACAGTTGCTTCTGCAGCGTATTGTGCAGCCAATGCATCTCTCTTGTCATCTGTTAGTTTCTTGATTTCAAGATTCTGCATTTTTTCGTATTTGGTTTTGGACATGAGCATCACAAAGTATCTTTTGATTAGTGACAGACAGAAGTTGATGAATATGATATGACAGCCATATAACTAAGGATACCCAAAAATCTCAAAAACCAAACCAAACACACACCAACCTTATGCTCCAAAAGACTTTCAGTGACTCTGTGTTTCTCGTCCAATTTCTGTACTTCATTTATGAGCTGGAAAATGTAGTAACAAAATGAATATAAATAAATATTCAATCCACTACTCATGACATGAAGTTACAAGTCCATAAATAAGTTGTTCAGCACGTAGGTACCTCTTCTACAGCCTTATCCTTTAGAACTTCACAAGCTCTGAGAGCCTTGATCTCACCCTGAGCAATCCCTAATTCCCGACTCTTTTCTGCAACAATTGATTTTGAAAAAAACTACCATTATATCTTTGAAGATATCAAGGCTACTTGCTATGAGGAAGAAACAATCATATACCTACTTGCTTCATGGTCATTTATTTAAAATAATAACAACAGAAAACAGAACAGCCAAAACACTGAATGGTCTTACTTAACCATAAAATCTTCAAAGATAAGGAAAACTCTCAGGCCATGTCCTCATTATTATTACTGAGATAAGGAAAATACCATTACTTCTAATAAAACCAAATGCTCCTATATATTGAACTCAACTCTGTAGCATTCAGCATCACGAAAACCAGTGAAAAATGCAGAAACGAAATTAACACTATCCGGAAAGAGGTGCATGTGTGTGTGTGTGTGTGAGAGAGAGAGAGAGAGAGAGAGAGAGAGAGAGAGAGAGGGACCTGTGAGTAGGTTGTGCATACGGTTGAGCTCTAACACAACAGGGTCTGGATGGACAAGGGAGAGGTCCTCTCCCCCAACCCGTCCAACTCCAAGTTGTTCTTCATGACACACCATTCCCTCTGGTTTGTTTATGTTTTGGAACTTTGGAGATTAAAAGATAGAGAAAGAGCTATAATTTGAAAAGCTAAATTGGGATTCAATGGGAATTGGAATGTGGGGTTTTAATAAGGATTGGTGTGTGTGAGTTTTAAGGAATTGACCGTAAAGAGTGGGATGGATGATGAGAGATGGACTTCCCTTTCCTTGCTGTGGGTGTGTGTGAGTGTGTGAGTGTGTGAGTGTGTGAGTGTGATACAAATTTTGAGAAACCATAAATCTTAGGCCGGCCAAACCGGCTTCTTCAACTCCCCTTCTTCTTCCCTCCTAATTTTGACAGTAACGGTTACTTTGATTTTAAAACTATCTCCATAGTCTATCTTTTGCTCTAAAACTAAATTTAAGGGATTTCTTTGTTTCAAACGTCATTATGATTGATTTGATTTCCAAAGTTGTCAAAACAACATTATCTCCTCAGGCAAGGCTCAAGTTGTCAAAATAAAATTATAAAGTCATTTTTTTCCAACTGTTGTGATTTCTGATTGATGGTGAGTGCAAATTCACATGGTCGTTTTTTTAATCCATTTGTTTTTCCTACTTCGTACCTAATCTATGATTATAATTACATTTTGGACCGTTTAAGGATTATTGTTTCTAGATAGATAATATATGTACCACAAAAGAGCCAAACGTTTCTCTTGTTTATTCTTTTGAAACATCAACAACGCCCAACACCAAGTCATTAACCACATAAATTAAATTAAATTAAATTAAATTAAATTAGAGAAGGAAAAACAGAGGAAGTATTCTATCTATCTATCTATCTATCTATGTGATTAACTGGGATTTTGTTGTTGTTGTCGTCATAAAGCATCACCTATAATCTTGGTGACAGATGGCAGTTTCCATTGGATTGGTTGTGTGGACAGTGGAAGAAAGAATATAAATAATTTCTCCTTTGCAAATGATAATAAGTAAGGAATATTATTATTAGCTAGGGTTGTCATGATCTGGATTCTGGATGCATATTATTATTGATGAAAGGAATTTGGAAAGGAAAGCTCTTGTTTTGGAGTAATTAAATTGCTTAAGCGCAAAAACTTGCTTAAACCTTGCCACTTTTCATTATCATTAGACAGACAGACGTCACATAGCTTAAGCTTAGGGTTCGGCTTAGGGTTAGGCTTAGGCTTAGGGAGAGAGAGAGAGACTCACTCAAATCAAATGAACAAGTTAACGCGTTGTTAATGAAAGTGAAAGGGACCAACTAAAGTGGCTTCAAAGAACAAACAAATTCTCATTCATATACAGAAAACAGAAACAGAAACAGAAACAGAAACAGAGAGAAAAATCACATCTTTGCTTAGAAGTATGATGGAATTTAATATGAGACTGAGACAGAGCCATATGGCAGGGCAAACTAAGTTGGATTGGAGCACTTTTTTTGGGTTTGGCCAGGCAACAAAGGGAAAACTCCATCTGTCCAGTCCACGAGGACCTCCACCAACACCAAATCCTAATACAACAAAATAACTCAGATATATATATATATATATATATAAATTATCTTATGTGAATCATTTTTCAATTGATTTCTTTCTAACTGAGAAGTGACTATGTTTAGCTTTCGAAAGTGATATGAACAAGTGCGATCAAGCTAAGCATTGAGGGGTTCTCTTTGTCGTGTCTTGTGTTCCTTTTTATTGGTTGGACTTTGGAGTAGGTAGATTAATATTCTCATAAGGGATTTAAACTTATTTTTATTTTCTTAATTAAATGTGGACTTGTGTTACTTTTTCTTTATGATTTTAGATAAGAATCAATACAGTTGTCATTTTTGTCCTTTATCGTGAATACAATATCATCAAGTGTGCCAAACAAAGCAATTCTGATCATATAAAATTGTTGGGTCGGGCTTGTGATTTTGCAGATCCAATTTCGGATTCACATATAAACAAAGCCCATATAAAATGTACACCCACCTCGTCTGACCCCAAATAAAGGGCAATGTTGTGCTGGCGATTCATGTGAATTACTTTTCATCCAATCTGCGCAGCAATTGTTTTGGAATGAATTGGATTAAATCGACAGCTCACAAGTAGACCTGTCAATGCTCCAATTTTGACCAAAATTCTATCCGAATTAGATGTAATTAATAGAAGATGGATCTAGTTGTGGCGTAATCTGATAATACAATTATGTTCTCTCCCACTCAAAACCCACCACTCTCACACATTAAAGCAGCCGCATCCTTTTATTTTTGGTCAGCATCTCTTGTTCCTGTTCTTCTTCTTCTCTCTTATTCTCTCATTTCTCTCTTTTTTTCGGTCGAATTCTCATTTCTCTCTCACCTCACTCAACTACAGAATCCATATGCACTCACCCAAACGCAAACCCCATCCCCACCCCACCTAACCTACAGATTGACTGCTGCAATTTTGAGTTTTTCTGGCACACAAGACACCCTACCAAACCAAATAGAAAATGATGCAAAAGAAATTAGTCCCTCTGATATTTTCTTGATGTTTATCAACACGTTCGTCTTGTAGGATGGATGAAAGCGTTGAGAACATGAAGAATGATCAGAGATGAAATAGACCAATTTGGGTTCCTGGCCGTCATGGCATTATCATGTCCCCGTATGTAGTCACTTAAGTAAATCAGCTTTATCATTAGATTTACTTGCTGTAGTTAATTTGTTTAGCCTGCCTGCCGGAGTTGATCGAGAGCCTTGATCTCCACCGTATTTGTTAAGTACCTCTTCTTATGTAGTTTAGCAAAGGAAATTTGAAAAGTCTTAACTATAAAATCCGCAGAACGGGCTATAATCATTATGTATTTCAAGCTTCAAGGTGCTATGTGGACTTCTTGTTTATGAATCCCTCTCTTTTCATACTTGTCATCTAAGTCACCAATGCTATTGACTGCAATACACAAGAATGAATACATAAAAGTCACCAATGTGTTTCATTTTAAATTTCTTTCTTTTCTTAATAAACAAAAAGCAATCAACTTAGCCAACCTATCTGTTTATATAATCTTTTCATGAAACCCATAACCACAAAGGAGAAAAACAAAGATGCCATTCCTTTCCTTAGTAGTCATCATTCCATGCGAAAAGTAGCTACATACTTGAAAAGGGACAAAGTAACCGACCAAACAAAGAAATGAACAAGGAATCTATCTATGTCAAAATAATGGTTTTGAGAGATACAACCATATGGTTCATATTTCTCAACAAGAACCTAAAGAAAGCAGATACAACCATAAATCTCTCTCTCTCTCTCTCTCTCTCTCTCTCTCTCTCTCTCTCTCTCTCTCTATAGAGTTGAGAGTTGTGATTGTACGTCAGAAGAAAGCAAGCCATTGCCATGGATGATATCTCACCACAGCTTTTCAAGTACAGATATCATTTTGGCATAGCGATCTTCGTTTCATTAATATTTTCCTTGCTTCTGTATGCAGCACCTCGGCTTCTCTCCATTTTAGGTTACTTTTGGCCTCTCTTTGCCTCCACAACTCTGTTCTTGGTGGCAGTAATCGCCTTTGGTGGTGTTTCTCAGCTGTCAACAGAAACACACGGTGAAACACAAGGTCAAGGAATCATTGATTATGTTGCTGGCAAGCCAGACTACACAAACTAGTTTCTAAGTTTAAATTTGTGATAAGCAGCCACAGACAGACTGTTCTAGTATCCATTGAGCAATGTGAATCCCTTGTGTATTCATACCAGTGCATGTATATAACAGTATATAGAATGTATAATTAAATTTCAAAGGCAACTAAAATGTAAATTCAGGAAATAATACTTGCAAATTGCAAGGCAGTTGGGTTGTACTTTTATTTATTTTCTCTACTTTTGTTGAAATATGTGTATTAGGTTCACTTTGTCTATAACGAAACAAAAAATTAATGAAATGTTGTGCCATTTTTTAATTTTCCGTAAAATTACGAATTTGTCCTTCATCTAACGGAAATTTAGATGAAATCCTTAAGAATCTTACAGCAGGCCCTAAATTGGCTATTTTTAAAAAATATGTGGGTCCTTAATTTACTGAAAATTGATTGGGGGGTAAATTGACAATAGTGAAATAGTTCAGGGGCAAAACTGCATAAAACCCTATTTCTGAATTTTCAGACTTACGGATATAAATACTAGACATTGTGTTGTGTTGGAATTTAACAAATACTAGGCTCGAACTTACGGATGTCTGTGGTTCGGCTCATGAACATGATCTTTATGTTATACTGTAATGATTTTAGCTAAATTTGTTCCGGTTTGTTTTCTAGTTTTTTGGCCGGTGTTTTTGCTCGGCTTTTTTTGTACTGTTCTCTATTCCTTGTAATAAATTGCAATTTCGACCAAAAAAAAAAACTCGAACTGAGACATGGATTTTCTTTACTTGTTTATATAATCTTTAATTTATTTTATTATATGTTTCTGTTAAACTGAGTCAAAGCTCAGCTTCTTCTACGAAATTAATTATATGGCAAGCTAGCGGGCATTGGCACCATTGGCATTCATCCTGTAGACCTCAATTGAGTCGGAATAGAATCTGAGCTGAAAAGTGTCATAAAATACTAATATTCGCAAGGCTCAATCGGTTCGGTTCCATCAAGTTATTCAAAATGTGCATGCTATTGAAAATAAGACGCATAAAAGAAGTGCCAGAGGATGAATTCATGTCAACAAAATAGGACCATATTTAAGGACCCATAAGATGAGATAATGTAGCATTTCTTAATTTATTCTTCTTTTTTAATTTTCTATAGAATATATTTCTCATATTAAGGACAATACAAAACAACTAAGGCCATCCGGGGTTCTTAAAATGGCGAATAGAGTCCTAGGCTATAAAAGTATCTTCCCCCATGAGGGGCTGTATGTTTTTTTTTTGTGTTATTGTATGTTTACACAATGCAAGTTTTATTTATTTATTTTTGTTTCAATATTTAAACAAAAAAGAATGGATGATATTATAAAAACAAGGGTTTTCAATGGTCTTTGAATTTTGACCCAATTCGTATTTTGGTCCCTTAATTTCCAAAATCGTTCTCATGGTCCTTCAACTTTAGTTTCGTTAGCATAAATGGTCATGTCATCAGTTTTGTTAACTTTTTTTGTTAAATGCATGGGCACAATGGTATAT